>NW_006399878.1:3425156-3426477 GCF_000299155.1 Elephantulus edwardii | reverse complement strand
TGAATCTGTTTATTTTCTTGGCAGTCCACGGTACATTCAATACTCTTCTCCAGCACCAAAGCTCAAAAGCATCTATTCTCCTTCTATCCTCCCTGGTCATTGTCCACCTCTCTTACACATAACAAGTGATTGCAAAGACCATGCCTGTACCAGATGCACCTTAGGTTTTGTTTTATCTTTTACTGTTTCTTTTGTTATTATTTAGACATTACATTGTTGAAAGCTAGGCTTGACACTACTACCACTGCAATATTTCTTCTAGAATCATATGGTATAGTTTGCATGTTTGATTTCTTAATCTATTTTTAATATGGATTTGCATATGTTATGAGACATTCTGTTTCCTTTTTCTATGTGTAGAAATTAAATTTTTCTAGCATTTTTTATTGAATAAACTTTTATTTCTCAAACAATAGACTTAGCATGCTTGCAGAAAAAATCCATTTAGTATAGATGTTTATTGGACAGAACATTTATGACCTGACTGAATAGACAACAAGGACAACTGCCTAGGAAGTAGAGAAAGCCAGTTTATTTCATTTTTTTTTAATTTAACTTTATTTTTTACTATGATTTGAGTGAAAGTTTACCCACCAAATTGATTTCCCATCCAACAATGCATACACATTTTGTTTTTTAAACATCAGGTAAATGCCGTGGTGTAGGACTAGATGTAGCTGATCCAAGCTATGGTATCTTCAGTTGCTTCCTATGCATCTGAAAGTTGCACAGTGAATAAGGATGATAGAAGAATTACTAATGTTTTTTATTTATGTTGGAGAAGAGTACTGAATATTTCATGGAGTCCCAAAAGAATAAACAAGTCTGTCTTGGAGGAAGTGTAAGTACAGTGCTCCTTGGAAGCAAGAATGGTGAAACTTCATTTTACCTACTATTGGTCTGTTGTCAGGATGGGCCAGCCCTTCAAAAAAGACATAATGGAAGAAATGAAGGGTTAGAGAAAGGAAAGAAGACCTTGAATAACAGAGATTGGCATAGTGACTGTATCAATGGATTTGTCCATATTAGAGATTGTAAAGATTATGAAAATACCTTCCAAGACATAATTGTTTGAGTCTTTGCCAGTCTGTGGGAGTCTTTGCCAGTCTGTGGGATACTCAGTATGCTTCTTCAGCACCACAACTCAAACATATGAATGTTTCTTCTATCATCCTTAGTGATTATCCAACTTTAATTCTGTTCTTGTTATATGCCATTGAGTTACCTGTGACTCGTAGAAACTCTAGTCGTAATAGTTTTGAATCCTGCCCTATCCTGAGCCAGTCTCACCGTCTCTCACACACCTGTTGTTGTTGTTGTT
>NW_006399878.1:3416187-3425056 GCF_000299155.1 Elephantulus edwardii | reverse complement strand
AATCTCTTCACCATCCATCCTGATGCTGCCATTTGGTCCAGTGGTGAGAATCTTTGTCTTCTTGACATTGAGCCTCAATCCATACTGAAGGCTGCAGTCTGTGACCCTCTGCAGCAAGCATTTCAGGTCCTCCTCAGTTTCAGCAAGCATGGTTGTGTCATCTGCAAAATGCTGATTGTTAATAGATCTTCCACCAGCACTTCTCCTCATAGAGCCCAGCCTCTCGGATAATCTGTTCTGCTTACAGGTTAAAAAGGTATGGAGATAGGACACATCCCTGGCATAAACTTTTTCCAATTTTGAACCACTCAGTGTTTCCCTGCTCTGTTCTGATGACTGCCTCTTGGTCCAAGTATAGGTTTCTCATTAGCACCATCAAGTGTTCTGGGATTCCCATTCTTCTCAGAGTCAGCCACAGTTTGTTATGATCCACACAGTCAAATGCTGTTGCATGATCAATGAAACACAGATAGACATTCTTCTGGTATTCCCTGCTTTCAACTAAGGTCCATCTAACATCAGCTATAATATCCATAGTACCACGTTACCAAATAATTTAAAACTAGAATTTTACTCTGAGTTGTTATAGTGAGCTTGCTCCATCCCATTCAGCACCACCCCCCCACTCCCAGCCAACCTTTGGCTTATGCCTCAAGTCACTTTTGTGATGCCTGTCATTTCGCACTGTTGCTAATTTCTCACGCTTCTACCAGTTCTCTTGAGTTAATTGACCAGCATTTAGGAAAAATCCTTTTAGGGAAAGAATTGTTGGAGAAGCTGAATATCAGCTGTGAAAACTAGACCAGGAGCTGATTGTGAAACAGACTATCAACTACTCATATGCATATTCATACTAAAGATAAAGAAGGTTAAATCAGGAACCAAAACTTGACTATAAGCCTATCCCACTTAAATTTAAAAATCATCTCAGGAACAGATTTGAGGCCTTGAACACTAATAAGTGAAGACCAGATAAGCTATGGGAGGATATCAAGAATAGATCATTACAAAGACAGAGGAGGAATAAAATAAAGACTGAGATAGATTTCAGAAGAGACTCTGAATATTTCACTGGAGCATTGAGAAGCCAAGGTGAAAAGAAAAAAACAGGAAATTAAGGATCTGAACAGAAGATTTCAAAGGACAGCACAGGAAGACAAAGCAAAGTATTACTATGAAATGTGCAAAGAGCTGGAAATGTAAAATCAAAAGGGCTGAACCCACTCAACATTTCTTAAGCTTAACACATTGCCAGACACTATTAAATTGACGACTATGCTTAGAAACACATTTTTTTCCTCTATAGCCATTATTTACAGCACGTGTTAAGGAACTAAGGAACAAATTCAAGCCTTGAGTTGCAATACATAAATATGCTATGGGCAGATTATTGAATGATCAAGGAACCATTAAAAGAATATATGGAAGGAGTACACAGAGTCACTACCCAAAAAAGAATTGGCTGACACAGATGCTGCCCTGGATGTGATCAATAGATTGTGCCAAGATATTGGGAGGACAACTACCTGGAAGAAATCCATATTTATTTCCAGTCCAAAAAAAGGTGACACAAGAGAGTGTGGAAATTACTGAACAACATCACTGATATCACATGCAAACAAAATACTGCTGAAGATTATACAAAAACAACGGGCACAGTACACTGACAGAGAGTGCAAGGAATGATGATGTACCAGGAAAGGGAAGAGACAAGATATGTGTGCATTGGGGAGGGGGACAGTGAAGGTATTGGTTATATCTGTAAGGGAATTATCTTTAATCTGCCCAGTAAAATACTTGTCTGTCAGATAGTATTCTACAACTAAGACTAGGGAGGAGGGTTGGCCATCTACTTCTGATATATAACAGGCCTTCAAAAACCCTGTGTACATAGAGCACATTTATAGTAGACTCACAAATATGGCAACTGAGGCTGAGCCCTCAAATTTAGAAACATGAAGGAGAAGGAACCTCTTTAAGCAGAAAGTAATGATTAGAATGTGGAATGTGAGAAGCATGAATGTAGGAAACTAGATATTGTTAAGAAAGAAATAGAATGCATAAGTATTGACAGATATTAGTGAAATGAGATGGATTGGCATGGGACATTTTGAATCAGAAAATCATCTGCTACTACGCTGGAGATGAAAAGGTCAGAAAAAGAAAAGTCACTTTCATAGTTAAAAAGGCCTGTTCTAGATCTTTCTTGAAATACAATGTTGTAAGGGATAATATCCAAATGCATACAAGGAAGACCTGTAATACCACTATCATTCAAATTTATGCACCAACAACGAGAGCCAAAGAGGAGAAACTAGATTAATTCTATCAACTGTTGCAGTCAGAAATTGATCAAACATGTAATCAAGATGCATTTATGATACCAGATGACTGGAATGCGAAGAAGGATAAGTAGTCAGAAAATATGGACTTGGTGACAGAAATGAGGCTGGGGATTGAATGATAGAATTCTGCACAATGAATAATTTATTCATAGAAATACTTTTTATAAGAAACATAAACACAGGCTATACACATGGATTTTGTCTGATTGGAATCAGATTGATTTCATCTGTGGAAGGAATCAGTGGAGAAGTCCAATATCAGTAGTGAAAACTAGGCAAGGTGCTGATGGTGGAACAGACCATCAACTACTCATGTGCAAGTTCAAATTAGAGCTAAAGACAGTGAAATCATCTCCACAGAAATCAAAATTTTATCTTGAGTCTATCACCCCTGAATTTAAAAACTATCTCAGGAACAGGTTTGAGGCCTTGAACACTAATGAATGAAGACTGGGTGAGCTGTGGGAAGAAAATTAAGAATATCATTCATGAACAATGCAAAAGGTCATTACAAAAAAGAAGAAGAAGAAAAGACCAAAATGGATGTCATAAGAGACTCTGAATATTGCACTAGATTGCTGAGAAGCCAACGTGAAGGGAAGACATGAAGAATTTAAGGAACTGAATAGATTTCAAAGGACAGCTCAGGAAGACGAGGAAAGTATTATAATGAAATATGCAATGAGCTGGAGTCAGAAACCCAAAAGGGTCAAACTCACTCAGCATTTCTTAAACTGAAGGAACTAAAGAACAAATTCAAGCCACAAGTTGTAATGCTTAAGGATGCTATGGGTAAAATATTGAATAATTCAGGAAGCATTAGAAGAAGATGGAAGATACAGAGTCATTGTACCAAAAAGGATTGTCTGACACAGAAGAATTTTAAGAAACAATATATGATCAAGAATCAGTGGTGCTGAAGGAGAAAGTTCAGGTTTTTCTGAAGGATGTGGCAAAAAATAAAGTCCCAGGAGTTGATAGAATATCAGTTGATGTATTTCAACAAACAGATGCTGCCTTGGATGTGCTCTCCAGGTTTTGCCAAGAAAATCTGGAGAATAATTACTTGGTCAACTGACTGGAAGAGCTCCATATTTATTCCCATTCAACCCCCCCCCCCCAAAAAACAACCCCCACACCAAACAAAAAAACAAAGGGTGACCCAAAGAAGTGTGGAAATTATAGAACAGTATCACTAGTATCACACACTAGCAAAATCCTCCTGAAGATTATCCAAAAATGGCTGAAACTACATTGACAAAGAATTACCAGAAATATAAGCTGGGTTTAGAAGAGGTCGTGGCACTAGAGACATTATTGCCAATGTCAGATGGATCTTGGCACAAAGCAAAGAGTACCAGAGGAATGTCTTACCTGTGTTTCATTATCTATGAAAACACATGATTGTGCTTATGCAAAACCTCTACTTAGATCAGGAAGCAGTGCTCAAAACAGAGCAGGAAAACACTGCATGGTTCAAAACGAGAAAAGGATTACATCATGGATTCATTCTCTCTCCATACCTTTTTTTTTTTTTTGGTAGCTTTACATGGATTTTTTTAATGTGTACATGTTTTTCAACATAACCTTTTTCAGTCAGTATGCAGAACAGATCATTTGGGAGGCACGGCTTTATGAAGAAGAATGTGGCATCAGGATTGGAGACCCATCAACAACCTATATTATGCAGATGACATGCCTTGCTTGCTGAAACTGAAGAAGACCTGAAGTGCTCACTGCAGTAGTTCGAGGTCTGTTGTCTTCAATATGGATTGAAGCTCAACATTGAGAAGACACAGAGTCTCACTCCTGGGCCAGTTGGCAGAGCCATGGTAGATGGTAGAGATTGAGATTGTTAACAGTTACAGCTTGCTCAGCTCCACAAATAACACTGTTGTTGTTATGTGCCATCGAGTTGTTTGCGACGCATAGTGACCCTACGTACAACAGCCCTAAACCCTGCCCTATCCTGTGCCAATCGCACTGCCTCAGACAGACCCATCTTGATTACCCCACTTACTGAATCAATCCACCTCATAGAGGGTCTTCCCCTCCTGCACTGTCTGTCTACCCTCCCAAGCATGATGTCCCTCTTCAAGGACCTGTCCCTCCTTACAACATGTCCAAAGTATGTCAGATGAAGCCCCAGAATCCTTGCTTCCAAGAAGTAGCCTGGTTTAACCTTCTCCTGGATGAATCTGTTTCTTTTCTTCGCAGTACATGGTACATTCAATATACTCCTCCAGCACCACAGCTCAAAGGCATCAATTCTCCTTCTATCCTCCCTAGTCATTTTCCAACTCTCTGGTGCATAACAAGTGATTGCAAAGACCATAGCCTGTATCAGATGCACCTTAGTCTCCAGTGACACATCAGGAAATCAAAAGACAAATTACATTGGGAAAATCTGCTGTCATGGACCTCTTCAGAGGGCTGAAAAGCAACGATGTCAGTCTAGAGACTAAAGTGTGCCTAATCTAGGCATGGTCTCCACAATTGCTTGCTATGCATTAGAGAGCTGGGCAGTAACTAAGAATGACAGAAGAAAGATTGATGCTTTTGAGTTGTGGTGCTGGAGAAGAGTCTTGAACATAGCATGGACCGCCAAGAAAACAAATAGGTCTTTTTTTGGAGAGGGTGAAACCAAATTTCTCCTTGGAGGTTATGATTTTGAAGCTCTAGCTCACATAATTAGGGCACATGGCCAAGATGGACCAGTTCTTGGAGAAGGGCATGCTTGGAAAGGTAAAGGGACAGTGCAGGAGAAGAAGACTCCTGATGAGATGGATTGATACAGTAACTGGGACAATGGGGGTTGATGTTTTGGAATTAGTGAAACTGGCTCAGGACAGGGCAGAGTTTAGAGCTGCTGTAAATAGGGTTACTAACAACAACAATAACCAGAAATACAAGCTGATTTTAGAAGAGACTGGCAATAGAGACATTCTCACCAATGTCAAATGGATCTTGGCCAAAAGCAAGAGTATCAGAAGAATGTCTATCTGTATTTCATTGACTATGAAAAGGCATTTGACTGTGTGGATCTTAGCAAATTGTGGCTAACCTTGAGAAGAATAGAAATCCCAGAATATGATTGTGCTCATGCAAAACCTGTATTCAAACTGGGAAGCAGCCATGAGAATAGGGCAAGGAAACACTGCATGGTTCAAAATCAGAAAGGGAGTGTGTCAGGAATGTGGCCTATCTTTATACCTTTTCAGTCTGTGGAACAGATAGTTAGGAAGGCTGGACTTAATGAGGATGAATGTGGCATCCTCAACAATCATCTTTATGCAGATAATACAGCATTTCTTTCTGAAACTGAAGAGGACCTAAAGTGTTTGCTTAAAAAAGTTAAGGATTGTAGTCTTCAATACGGATTGAAGCTCAACATCAAGAAGACAAAGAGTCTCACCACTGGGCCAATTGGCAGTGCCATGATAGATGGAGAAGAGATTGAGGTTGCTAACAATTTCATCTTGCTCTGCACAACAGTCAGAGCTCTTGGCACCAGCAGTCAGGAAATAAAAAGAAAAATTGCATTCAGGAAGTCTGTCATGAATCTTTCCAGTGTACTGAGGAGCAATGATGTGAGCTTAGGGACTAAGGCATGCCTGATCCAGGCCATTTTCTTTGCAGTTACTTGCTATGCTAGGCAATGACTAAGTCTGATAGAATTGAGGAATTTGAATTACAGTGCTGAAGAAGAGTATTGAACATACCATGGAACACCAAGAGAACAAACAGCTTTGTCTTGGATAGGGTGAAACCAGGTTTCTCCTTGCAGGCCAGGATTTTGAAGCTCTGTGTCACGTACTTTGGGCATGTAGTGAGGAGGGACCAAGCTTGGAGAAGGACATCATGTTTGGAAGGATGGTGGGACAGTGAAGGAGAGGAAGACCTCAAATGAGATGGATTGACAACATTAACTAGGATAATGAGAGCAGATGTGTTAGACTCAGTGAGACTGTCTCAGGATAAGGCAGGCCTCAGAGCTGTTGAGCATAGGGTCACTGTGAGTCACAGGCAACTCAGTGGCACATAACATCTTCTCAATATTAGCCATAACTTAATGATGATCTACATAGTCAGATGCCTTTGTATAGTCTATAAAACACAAATAGACATTCTTCTGGTATTCTTTACTTTCAGCCAGGATCCTTCTGATAATCAGCAATGATATCCCTGGTGCCATGGCCCCTTCTAAATCCTACTTGAACTCCTGGAAGTCCCCTATCTCTTTACTGTTCTTTTTTTTTATGATCTTAAGCAGTATTTTGTGTGGGATATTAATGATATTTTTTGACAATTTCCACATTCTATCGGATCACATTTCTTGGGAATCGGAACAAATAATGTACCTCTTCCAATCCATTGGCCAGACAGCTGTCTTCCAAATATCCTGGCATAGACTGGTGAGTGCACCTGCTGCTGCCTCTGTTAATTGAAACAAGTCAGTTGGTCCCTGTCAATCCTGGGGCCTTATATTTTTGCTAATGCCTTGAATGCAACTTCCACTTCCTCCTTTACCATTGTCTCTTGCTTATATGGTTGTGGTTTTGCTGTTATGTGCTGTCAAATCACTTGCAACTCATAGTGACCGTTTATACTACAGTTCTGAACCCTGCTCTTTCCTGGGCCAACCTTACTGTCTCTGACATACCTACCCCCATTAGCCCAGTAACTGAGTCATATGGTACATCCTGAAATTTTTCAGTGTCTATCAGTTCTTTCTGGTAAAGTGACTCTGTGTATTCCCTCCATCTTTTGATGCTTTTTGAGTCATTCAATATCATAGAATCTTTCAGTATTGTGACTTGAGGTTTAAATTTGGTTTTCAGCTCTCTCAGCTTGAGAAATGCAGAGTGAGTTCTTCCCTTTTTATTCTCCAATTCTGGCTCTCTACACATTCCATCATAAAACTTCAAGAAATTGGACTCTATGAGGAAGAATGTGGCGTGAAGATGAGAGGTTATCCATAATCTATGTTATACAGATGATACAACCTTGTTTGCTAAAAGTGAGGAGGACTTGAAACACTTGTTGCAGAAGATCAAAGAATACAGCCTTCAGTGTAGATTGTGTTTCATCATCAAGGAAACATTCTGACTACTAGACTGATGAGCAACATCATGATAAATGGAGAAATGGTTGAAACTGTCAACAACTTCATCATACTTGGATCCACATACAACACCCTTGGAAGTAGCATTCAGCAAATCAGGAGACGTGTTACATTGGGAAAGTCTGCAGTTGGAGACCTCTCCAGATTATCTAGGAGGAATGATGTCAGTTTGAAAACTGAGCTGCGTCAGACCATGGTCTTTCTGATTCCTTGCTATGCATCCAAGAGCTGGACAGTGAATAAAGATGACAGAAGAATTGATGCATTGTTTGAGCTGTGGTGTTGGAGAAGAGTGCTGAACATCTCATGAACTGTCGAAAGAGTGTACAAATATGTTTTGGAGAGTATGCAGCCAGAGTGCTCAGGTGTAAAAGCCTCACCTCACATACTTTGGGCATGTTGCTAGGAGGGGCTTTTCCATAATCCCTTCCTGTGCCCCACGGGTCTCCTTAAATGCCATTACCAGTCTTGGGTCATATGACCATAAAAAATTTATATCAAGAGTAATAAGACTGTCATGATTGGCTTATTCCATAGGACTTAAATGGAAGTATCATTGAGCACACGAGAAGGTGAAGTTAAAAGGTTTTATTGTTAATAAAGGAAGAACAGGAAGGTTCCTAGGTAAGAAGCAACTAAATGTTTCTGTGTTACAACCTTTGCCATCAAGTTTTGTAGATTGCCTTATTAGTGTAAATATATTTTGAGTGTTAATTGTAAAAGACATAGTAGCAAAATGTAAATTAATGACTTGTTTTTAATGCACAGGCTAATTTTTTAAAGTAACCACATATAAAAATCTCTTTGCTGTGGCTTACTTGAGTAGTTTCTCGTTCAGTTCTGTCTAGAAAGGATTGTATCACATGAGTAAGATGAAACACCTTAATTACTTTCTGAGTAGATGGCCCCTTTATATAGCCTGAACAAAGATGACTGTTTTTCAGTTTCTAAAACAGTTGACCTGGTTATGAACATTTAATAATGTAAGCCAGATGGAATTTTTAGGATAGAGTGAATGGAACTTTGTACCAAAAAAAAAAAGTGTTTTTGATGAAGATTTACACAGTAGTTTAGGTTCCCATTAAATAATTCTATAAAGATTGTTCAATAACATTGTTTACATTTGTCACAATGCATGAGTAGACTGGTTATTTCTGTTCTGGTTGTTTGATTTCATCAATTTCCCTGTCCTCTAATGTTTCTCATCTTTCGTGTGTGTGTTCGCGCGCACGTGCGCGCCAGTGCCATCAGATTGGAACTGATTCATAGCTGACTCTCCTCATCTTTTGTGTGTGTGTGTGGTTGTGTGCCATTGGGTTGGAACTGATTCAGCTGACTCTCCAGAGGGTTTTCAGAAGCTGTTAATCACATGGGAGGAAATTACCCATCATGCTTCTGT
>NW_006399878.1:3401911-3411137 GCF_000299155.1 Elephantulus edwardii | reverse complement strand
CTGGCTCAGTGGTGAGAATCTTTGTTTTCTTTATATTGAGCTGTAATCCATACTGAAGACAACAGTCCTTGACCTCTGCAGCAATCATTTCAGGTTCTCCTCAGTTTCAGCAAGCTGGATTGTGCCATTTACATAGCATAATTTACATAGCGAAGAGTATTCCTCCAACCCTAATGTCACATTTCTCCTCATAAAGTCCAGCTTCTTGAATGATCTGTTGTGCCTACATTGCAAGTAATTGAAAAGACCCTGGATTGAATTAGGCATGCCTTAGTATTTAAACTGACATCGTTGCTCTTTAAATCACTGGAGAAGACCTTGACAGCAGATTTTCCCAATATGATATGTGTTTTGATTCCTTGACTACTAGTACCAAAGGTGTTGGTTATGAATACAAGTATAATGAAATTGATGACAGATTCAGAAGTAGAGCACCTTAAATTAGACAGCACTAAAAAATATGGAAATATCCATTAATAATGTAATATATGAAATAGGAGGCTACAAAAATTAGAAATTGTAAAAAATAATGAAATGCATAAAGATCTATATCCTAGGCATTAGTAAGCTGAGAGAAACTGGTGTTCACCATTTTGAATGAGAAAATAATGTTATGTTATGTTATGTTATGTTATGTTATGTTATGTTATGTTATGCTGGAAATGACACATTCCTAGTTAAAAAGAATATAAAAAGAATATAAAAAGAATATTATCCTTGGATACTGTGAATAATAGGATACAATCCATACACATACACAGAAAAACTGATTGTACAACTGTCATTCAAATATCGTTACCAACCACTAAAGCCATAGATGAAGGAAACCCCCAACGAGATGGATTGATGTAGTGATGTCAGCAATGAGCTCTAATATGTCAGAGATGATGAGAATGCACAGGATAGGCAGGGTTCAGCTCTCTTATTTATAGGGTCACTATGAATCAGACTCATCAGTTCCTAACAATAAGAGCCAAATTTTGGTGATCTGGAAGCCTTGGGGTTAAGGAATTACAGTGTCAAACTGTTCGAATCCACCAGCTGCTCCATGTGAGAAGAATGGACAGCCTCCTCATGTGCAATTTACTACCTCTGAAAACGTGCTGGGGAGTCAGCTGCCAGTCATTAGGACTCAACAGTATATAACAAGAACTTTTGCAGTCTGAAATTGATCAAATGTGCAGTCAGGATTCATTAATAATAATTGAAATGCAAAAATTGGGAACAAAGAGTTCCAAAAAGAAAATGGGGATTTGGTGATAGAAATCAGGTTGAAGATTAGAGTTCTAGAATTTTTGTATAATCAATGATTTATTCATTGCAGATACTTTTTTTAGAAAACATAAATGATAGATATCCACATAGACCTCACTTGAACTCAATACCAGCAGTCAAAACAAAGTTAAGCAATCCCAGAGGTGTGTGGTTCAAATCCACCAGATGCTCTGCTGAAGAAGGAGGAACAATCACCTCTTGTACTAGTCAGATCCAATTTGACAGTACACACATTAAAACAAAACAAAACAACAAAAAAAAACAAACAAAGTTAAGGACTGACTTTGAAACAGATCATTCACTATTTGCAAGATCAAATGGAAGTTGAAGAAAATTCAGCCTAGTCCAAGAGAACCACACTATACAACCTTAAGTCTATCTCAACTCAATTTAAAAACCATCTCAAGTAGATTTGACCAAATGAGTGTGGGATGACATCAAGGACATCATCCACGAAGAAAGCAAAAGAGCATTATGAAGACAGAGGAGAATGAAAAGACTAAAATGGATGTCAGAAGAGACTGAAATCTACACTAGAACATCAAAAGACCAAAACAAATGGAAGAGATGTTGAGGTCAGAGAGACAAACAGAAGATTTCAAAGGTTAGCTCCTGTAGAAAGAGGAAAATATTACAATGAAATGTGCCAACAACTGGAGTTAGAAAACCAGAAACCAAGAACAAGATCAGTAATTTTCAAGCTGAAAGAACTGAAGAACAAATCCAAGGCTTGAGTTGCAATCCTAAAGTATTGTATGGGCAAAATACTGAGTGATGCAGGAAGCATCAAAAGAAGATGGAAGGAAGACACAGAGTCAATATATCAGAAAGAATTCATCAACATAGAACCATTTAAAGAAGTAACATGATCAAGAACCCACAATACTGAAGGAAGAAGCTCAAACTGTACTGATGACACTGGCAAAATATAAGGCTTCAGAAATTGATAGAATACCAGTTGTGGTTCTTTAGATAGATGCATTCCTGGACATGCTAACTGGTATATGCCATGAAATTTGGATGACAGCTACCTGGCCAACTTACTGGAAGACATCCATATTTTCCTCCATTATCCAAAAAGGTGATCCGATAGAATTTGGAATTATCTAATGGTAGTTTAATTCATATCAGATGTAAATAAAATCTTGCTGAAGATTATT
Organism: Elephantulus edwardii; assembly: GCF_000299155.1. Lineage (NCBI taxonomy): Eukaryota > Metazoa > Chordata > Mammalia > Macroscelidea > Macroscelididae > Elephantulus > Elephantulus edwardii. Next base: position 3,408,702 of record NW_006399878.1, on the reverse strand, counting down.
TCTATTAGTTCCCTGCCAATGTACTGTTCTGACTCAAGGGCAAACAACACACATACACACCAGAACACTTAATTGTGCTCGTGTAAAACCTGTGCCTAAAGAAGCTGTTGCCTGAGCAGAACAAGAGAAAACTGCATGGTCTAAAATCAAGAAGGGTGTGCATCAGGGTTGTATCCTTCATACCTACTCAGTTGGTATCCTGAGGAGATTATTCAAGCAGCCATGTTATATGAAGAAGAATTTGGTATCAGCAGGATGGTGCAGTATAGGGGAAGGTTGAGGTCTGTTGTTCCAGGAGTCATTGTTAACCCAGTGGCACCTAACAACAATAACAATGAATAACACTGTAAGACAGTAAAGCTAACTGCGTCATATTGTACCCAAGGCCACAAATCTGTACGGAAATATAGTACTGTATTTGTCTCCTTTGGAACACTTAGTGAATTAAAACTGCTGTTCTATTTGGTTAGCAATCTGTAACTTTAGTCACTGTACACCTAGGGCTCCTTAAGTTGGAATAAAAACAAACTGTTAAATTTATCCTTCACGTAGTATACCAAAATGTACTTACAATAGCAAGAAGTAATGGTTTTATGGTCCAGCTATTCCAGTTCTGGATGGTTGTTGTTAGGTTCCATCAAGTTGAGTATGACGCATAGCGATCCTGTGAACAAAAGATCTGAACACTGTTCTATCCTGTGTCATTCTCATACTTTCTGACACATAAGAGTCCATTGCATCAGTCACCATGTCACTCTACCTAACTGAGGGTCTTCCTCTCCTTTGCCGACCCTCCACCCTTCCTAGCATCCTGTATATACCCAAAAATACTAAAATCATACTTCTAAATAACTCAAACATAATTGTAAAATAGTGATTACTGCTTCATTATTCACTGTAGAAAAATATGAAAATAGTCCAGGTGTTCATCAAGATATGATTGGATAAACAAGATGTGCATAAAATACTGTGGGCTATTCAGCCATGAATAGGAATGGTACTCTAATGCATGCTTTTACATGGGTAACTTTGAGCATTATTCTGAGTTGAATCAATCATAGGCTCAACTATAATTGTGGTTATTATTTCGCTTATAATAGTTTTTTCCATCATCTCATACCACTTTCTTCATGTGTATGACAAACTCTTGCAAGCCAAAGAGCCATTTCCTTGAGTTAAATACACCCCTTCCCTAGTAGTACGTATGTGGTCTTCTCACAAACAAGATGAAGGGTCACCATGAGTTGAAATTGACTTGGCAGCAATGAAGCAGTGAGTTTTATTTGTATTATGAAAGTTTTATAAATTTTGCTTTCTTGTAAAAGTCAGATCTTGGAAAATATTTAATGAAATGTACCTGATGCCTAATTTAATGAAAAGGCCTAGTGTTAAAAAACTAAAAGGGAACAACATGCTCAATATTTCTCAAATAAAACCCAACCCTGAATATTTACTTATTTATTTAATTAAGTCTTGTGTTAGGATTTTGAAGGAATTCTGTGGAAAGTATATTGAATGACAAGAAGGAATACACTAATTGTCTACATAACACAGGTAATTGGTTGATGTTCACAAGCATTTCAGGAGGTAGCATAGAAGTAAGAACAAATGGTAGTGAAAGAAGTAGTAGGGGGCCATATCTGACTTCACAGAAATTAGTTCTGTACTGTGGATGATATTGGCAGGATAGTTCTCCCTTGTAGCCTTAATAAAGGTCAGAAATGGTTACCCTAAATTCTTTTTACAGTCCTCAACATAAATACAGTTAGACCAGTAGAGAGTGTCATGGTATGTGGAGAAAAAGATTGAAGTTACCTAGAATTCTGTTTCCTTAGATCTACAGTGTCCCTGAAAGCAACAGCCAAGAAATCAGATGATTATCTGCATTGGACAAAGCTGTTAAAATCCTTTGTAAAGTATTTAAAAGTAAAGATGTCACTTTAAAAATTATGTATCAGACCCAACTCATAGACATTTTCAATCATTTATTGTGCATACAAACACTAGACAGTGAATAAAGAAGACCAGAGAAGATGTCATCGAATTAAGATCTTGGGGATGAATATTAAATAAGGATTTTGGACTGCCAGAAGAAGGAACATGAAGCAAGATTGCTAAACTTCATCTCCTATACTTTGGGCTTCTTCTCACAAGGACAGCATGCATGCTTTGGTAAAGAAGATGATCACTGAAAAAGTGGAAAACCCTCAGTCAGATGGATTGACACAGTGGTCCAACACTTGGCTCATACTTAGCAGGGATTGTGAGAGTGGTACAGAACCAGGTATTGTTACTCTTGTACAGAGGGTAGCTCTGTGTTTGGACCAACTTTATAGTATCTAACAACAAAAACTTTTTTTATTCCTTGAGTTTAACCCTGTCAGATATATTGTGATTATTGGCTTTGTTTGCTTTTTTTTTTTTTCTTCTCTATTTTGGAGATGAATGTTCTTTTTTTTCCATTTTATGCCTTTAGGTGAATTTATTATTAAGATTAGTACTATTTTTTAACATTTCTTCCTCTTTTAAGACCACTTAATTTTTTGGAGTTATTTGTAGTTATAGTTCTGGATTTTTAATAATTATATATAAATTTGAACATTTAAAAACAATACATACACAAACACATATATAGTTAAAAGAGGATAAACAGGTAGCAGATTTCTCAAATAAACCAAACTTTTCAAACAATTTTTATTCATTTAGTCAATAGATAGCAGAGTCTACTGCAGGTGAGAAACTCTTTTCAGACTCTGGGGAAGTTGTAATATACTTGACTCTTGAACATTGTGGAGGTTAAGGGTGTTGACCCCCACTCCCCAACCCACACTCCTGGTTTAAAATCCACTTAAAACTTTTAACTCCCCCAAAACCTATAGTTTGTTGTTGACTGGAAGCTTTAACAATAGCGTAGCAGTTGATGAAATATTTTGTGTAATGTGTTTTATACAATGCATCTACATAAAAGCTGCATTTTCAATAAGAGATAAAGAGAGATTTTGCAACAAATATTAAGGTTTTCTTGTCTGCTGGAAGAGCTGCAGGTGCAGCTTCACAGATTTCCTTTTCTTTCTTTATAATGGTCTTACTCTTAAAGTGAATTCTGCTGTAATCTACTGTACACATTAGGCTGTACAGTTTTATACTGTAATGCCATGATTGCTTCACTGTCTTGGGAACACTTGCAGCTTCACTGGTGGTACTTCATGGTTCTCATGGTTTTATTAAGGGTGTATGTATTGCATGAAGCATGTGAGAACCATGAGAGGGTGGGGTGTTTGTTTCTTCTTCTTTTCTTTCTTTTAAGTTGAGATAAGCATTTTGATAAAGGGAAAATTTCTCATGTGGGAACAATTGGCATCACATAGTACTTAAAAAAGAAAATCTATATGTTGACCTGCATAGTTCATCAGTGGGTTTTTCAAGGATCATCTGTATATCACGCAGATGAAAATCCCTACCTTTTATATAGTTATATGTAATTTACATTATTGGTCAGAGCTGGAGATTAAATTTTGGCTTTTACAGTATGTAATATTTAAAGGCTAGGTAAAATCATCAGAGTGTATAAATGAAAAAGAAAGGATACCCGGGGATTGACTATATAGTACTCTGCAGATTAGAAGTACCAGCAGAAATATCGAGAAGGAATTAGAATGTAGGATAAAAATCAAGAGTATAGAAATTAGAAAAGCAGTAGTTAAGGATAGTGAATTACCAACTGTGTAACAGAGTAGAATGTGGAAATTAAGAATTTACCTTTGGATTTATCTAAAAGATCATCATGAATTTGACAGTCAGTTCGGCTTGCTAGAGAGCAAAATTAATTAGCTCAGAGTAACTCTAAAAGGGTTAGCGAAAACTGGAGACAAAGTGAAAACATCTTTCTGCAGAGTTGTTGGTATAAAAGAGAATTGGGGTTAATGGTGTTTTCTAAAGTAAGAATTGATGCCAATTTGTGGCAACCTATGTACTTCAAATTAAGCTCTTCCATTAGAGCTTTCTTGGCTGTGATCTTTAATGGAAGCAGATTGCCTGGTCTTTATTTCGTGGCCTCATGAGGTAGATTTTAACTACCCCTCGATGGAGCACAAGCGTCTTTTGTCAGTCAGAGAATTAAGTATTTAACAGAGGAGGAAGAATTAGTGAAATATGCAGGGTAAAGTAGAGACTGCTGGATCAAAGTCTGTAAATAGTCAAGAACAGATGAGCTCTGTGTTCTAAACATTGCATATTCTTCCTCCTCATATACTTCCTCTTATGTCACCTTCCTGTCAAATAATGAGATGATATATGTGACAGTACTTTGTAAATTTGCAAAGAACTGAATATTGTAAGCTACTGTGACCATATGAATAGACTTTAAAGTCATAAATTGTTAAGTTGCTTTGTTTTTGTAGCTTTTAAAAAAATTCTTTTATCTCAACTAAAGAATAATACTGGTTTGTCTTTAGCACAGTATATTTTCAGGTAGATTTATTAAGCATCAAAACATTTTACCTAGAGTACTTTGGGATTTTCCCACATGGGAATTTGATGTTTAACCTTTCGACCACCCAACAAGCAAAGAATGTTACCTCTTTTATCTTCTTAGAAGTCTTTAAATAAGCCTGAAGCCATATAAGAAAGCCAAGTATAATATTTCCACGTGTATCTTTTTACTACTTGAATAGAATTCATATCCTATAAAGTTCTTGTGAAATATAAGAAAAAAACAGAATGTAAAGTGTAAACCTTAATGATATTAGAGAGATTTCCTTTAATGTTTTATTAAAATCTTGGTATAGTTGCCAACATCAGATAGACTCCACTGTCAGATGGTATACTTCTAATGAAAGCAAGTCAATATTTGAAGCATTCTTTACTTTAAAAGTTTAGTATTGATCTGATTTAACATAAACAAATGTTTTAAAAGAAACTAATAAGGGTAGGTAATTAAGTAATTTATTTTATACAAAGATTTTAAAATTTTTTCTTCTTCTGACCCATTTTATCATTTCTATTTCTCATCTAGTACACTACACAGTGTTTAGATAATTGGTATAATTGTTTCAAATTACCTCTTTAGTGTATTATCAACTTATAGGTATCAGTTTCTCTAATTGTCAAGTAGTGAATCCTTTATCTGGCATTTAATCATGCCTCCCTGGGAAAACCAGACTTTACCACAGAGTAAATTTTCAAGTTACTGACCTGATGTAACATGAGACTATGCCTTGGCAGTGAACCTTTGCTTTCTGTTATTCATAGGAAGGATAATGATGTACTCTGTTGCCTCAAGGCCCGAGTTTCACTACCTTAAGAAGTACATCTAAGTACTAAGTTGCAAAGACCTGAATTTGGAAATTCCAAACAAGATAATTGCATTGACAAAATAGTTTTATTTCCTTTGGAAAGAAGTAATTTCTAAAGTGCAAGAAACTTGTAACATTTCTGCCACCACTTAAGTGTCTCATCTTGCTCTGTCAGCATGACTTAGAAGATCTACAGTTCTTGGAAGTGGCTGTTGCTTCTTTTCTCTAAATAAATTATGTGAAAATATTACAGATGTATTTGAAATTTTTGTTATTACATAAATTCTCCATTTCTATAAGCAGAAAAACAAGATTAAAGAAGTAGAAGTTAATGTACAGATTCTTGGAAAATTTGAAACAGAATAGAATTCTAAAATCCTGGAACTAGAAAGAAGATTCTTTTAGATACATTTGGTAAATGTGAACAGAATTTCATGCTGTTTATTCCCTTACGTAATTTCCTAGAAAGAGTTGTTTATAATTTCTTAGAAGAAATAAATTGAGATATTAAATTTAATTTATCTTTTAGCATTAGATTTCTCTTATTTTATCTTTCTTCTTACTAGCCTTGTACCACAAATAATTCATGTGCCAACTCTGAAGTCTGTATTTAGATCCTTTTGAACAGCAAGTTTGCAGCATCTTTTTTCTTGTGCAAATTTCCATTTCCTTAATGAAACTTGTGACATTTAAATACATTCTAAGAAGTACATAAGCGTATGATGTCTATTGTCTTAATCTATGAAAAATAATACTCTATTGAAATTTTAACATACATAATTAGACTATGTCCATTGGTAATTACATTTAATATATAGTATTTTTCCAGTGCTCACATGTTGTGGTTTCATCATACCAAAGTTTAATAATAATATGGTTTTTAAGGTTTTTTTCTTTTATATTGGTTTGCTCACAAAGTTGATAATACATTGTGTTTCACACTAATCTTCATTCCTTTTGTGTTTTATATAATCATTCCTATGCATTATGTTTCATAAAACCAATCACCATTGGACCTTGCCCATCATTATCCAATCTTTTCAGGTCTCTTACCAGATCCTCCTCGTTTCCTTCATGCCTTCTCTCCACCCACAAAACTGTGCAACCTTGTGGTTTTACCCCTACCTATTCTCTCCCCTATGCTCCTGCTTTTCCTCTCCCCATATATTGGGGGTTTTTGGGGGGGGTGTCATAGATCAATAGTAATTTATTTTATAGAACACAATGTATAGATATGATTGTATGAAACACAGTGTGAATGAAGGAATGTATGAAACACATTGTACATGAATGAAACCTAATTTCTTCACTCCCTCCCTCTACCCAAAATAAAATTTTTTTAAAAAAAGAAAGGAGACTATGCATCTTTCTCCCTTAAAGCAGCTGGTAGGTTTGAATTGCTGAATTATGCACTGTACAATCAAAACCACTTCCTAAATATTTTTCCACTCCTTTAGCAAAGACAGGATTGTCATCACCATGTCCAAAAATCTTTGA
>NW_006399878.1:3400749-3401811 GCF_000299155.1 Elephantulus edwardii | reverse complement strand
AATCTTGCTTGCATGTGAAATCAATGATATTGTTATGTAGTTTCCACACTCAGTTGGGTCGCCCTTCTTTGGGATGGGAACAAATATAGACCTCTTCCAGTCAGTTGGCCAAGTGGTTGTTCTCCAGATTTCTTGGCACAACTTGGTGAACATATCCACGGCAGCATCTGTTAGCTGAAATATGTCAATTGGTATGCCATCTATTCCGTGGGCCTTATTTTTTGCTATTTCCTTCAAAGCAGCTTGAACTTCTGCCTCCATCACCATAGGCTCTGGCTCAAATGCTATGTATATACCACAATTTATTTTTTATTCATCTGTTGATAGGCATTAGCTTGCCCCACTTTTTGACTGTTGAGAATACCTCTGCATTGAACACAGGTGTGCAGGTCTCCATTAGTGTCTCCTTCAGGTCTTTTGGCTGTATAGATAGGTGTTGACTTCCTGGGCTATATAATGTTCTGTTTTTATTTTATTGAGGAAATACCAAACTGTTTTCCACAACTGCTCTACCATTTTGCATTTGGTTAGATAATGGTAAGGTAGAAATAGTATTTCCAATTTCCCCACATCCTCATCAACAGTTTTTTTATTACCTGTTTTGTTTTGACTTCTTTCTTAGCCATCCTAGTGATCTTAGCCATCACATTGTGATTTATTATTTGTTTCTCTCTGGGCTGATGGCACACCTTTCCATGTTTTTAATGGTCCTTTAAATGCCCTCTTTGATGAAGTGTCTGTTCAGTTCCTTTGCCCACTTTATTATTTGGTTATATTTGGTATAAAGCTGTCCAAATTTTATATATAGATATGGTTTTAGATTCTTGTCACCTATATGTCTTCCAGATATTCTTTCAGTTATTCATATTATACTTTCTTGATGAACAGAAGGGTTTAATTTTTATGTTGTTGTTGTTGTTATGTGCCGTCGAGTTGCTTGCGACTCATAGCAACCCTGTGTACAGCAGCTCTAAACTCTGCTCTGTCCTGTGCCAATCTCATTGTCTTTGACACACTCATCCCGATTGCCCCAGTCACCGAATCAATCCACCTCCCAGAGGA
>NW_006399878.1:3375884-3397545 GCF_000299155.1 Elephantulus edwardii | reverse complement strand
GTCTGTTCATATCCTGTGCCCATTTTTTGATTGGGTTATTTACCTTTATCTTGTTGTGGTACTTGAGTATTTTATTAATTCTAGATATAAGTCCCTTATCTGACATGTCATTATCAAAAACTTTTTTCCAGTCTGTGGCTTTCCTTTTTACCCTGTTGGAGAAGTTTTTTTATGTGCATAGGGATTTGAGTCTTAGAAGGTCCCATTCATCCATTTTATCCTCTCCTGATTGTAGATTTTTGAGGATGTTTGGAAGACTGTTTATGTTGTGGATTAGGACTTCTAGAGTTCTTCCAAGCTTTGCTTTAATGAAGTTTATAGTCCTTGGTTTTAGTCCTAGGTCCATAATCCACTTTGAATCAGAGGTATGGATCTTGCTTGAGTTTTCTGCAGATAGTTTTCCAATTTTGCCAGCACCATTTGTTAAAAAAGCTGTTGTTTCCCCACTTAACTGGTTTCATCTCCTTGTCAAAAATCAGTTGCCCATAGGTAGATGGGCTGGTTACTGGATTCTCAATTCTATTCCATTGATATATGTGTCTGTCATTGTACCAGTACCATGCTGTTTTGACCACCATGGCTGTGTAGTAGGATTTTAAATCAGGGAGTGAGATGCCTCCTACCTTGTTTCTCTTTTTAAGGACTGCTTTGCTTATTCTGGGCCTCTTTCCATTCCAAATGAAATTGGAGTTGCCTTTTCCATCTTGTTGAAGACATGTTTTAATAGTTACCCTTCTATTTTTAAAATAATGATTTCTATACTGTATTGGTCCTTATAAGACTAAGTTAGTTCACTCAGCATAATGCTCTCTAGGCTCTCCCCACCTATGTAGTATTTTTGAAATTGTTGTTCTTGAGTGCTGCATAGTATTCCATTGTGTGACTGGTATTCATGTACCTCAAAGTAGTCATAGTATCCCATGTACTAAAATTTCTCAGTCATTCAGTTGTTTTTGGACATTTAGGTTGTTTACATGTTCTTGCACTGGTGAATAATGCTGCTTTGAACATAGATGAACAAATCTCCATTTGTGTCTCAGTTCTCATTTTCTTGTGGTATATTCCTAGTAGTAGCATAGCTAGGTCACAGAGTCTGTGTTCAGCTTTTTGAGGAAATGTCAAATTGCCTTCCATAGTGGTAGTGTCATTTTATATTCCCTCCAACAGTGTATTAGAGTTCTCACCTCTCCAAATCCTCTCCAGCATTTATTGCTTGCTGCCTTACTAACTTTGCTACTGCTATTGGAGCGAGATGGTATCTCATTGTGATTTTGATTTGCATCTCTATTATTGCCAGTGATTTTGAGCATTTCTCCATGTGTCTGTTGGCCATCTGAATGTCTTCCTCTGTGAAGTCTTTCGCCCATTTTGTAATTGTGTTAGCAGTCTTTTTTTCTTCCAAAGGCCCAGGAGTGTTCTGCAAACTTTTATTATGAGACCGTTGTCTGAAATGGTATTGCCAAACGTTTGTTGCCAGTCAAGTAGGTTTTCTTTTCACCCTGTTGAAAAAAGTTTTTGATGAGCACATTTAATTTTTAGAAGATCCCATTCATCAATTTTATCCTCTTCAGATTGTGCATTTCTGGCTATATTAGGCCTTCTACAATTGGTCCCAGTTTGTCTCCTGTGACTTTGTGATTTAGGGCTTTACTCCTAAGTCTCTGATCCACCTTTAGTTAATTTGTTTTTGTGTTATTTTTTAAGTTGCTATTTGTGTGTGATGTGAGATGTGGATTCTGTTACGGTTTTCTGCAGATAGCAGTCCAGTTTACACACATCATTTTTTAAAGAGGTTGTCATTTCCCCATTTGTTCGAGTTAATTTCCTTGTCAAATACCTGTTGGTGTAGCTGGGTCTATATCTGAGTTTTTAATTCTGTTCCATTGGTCTATCTATGTGTTTGTCATTGTACCAGTACCATGCTGTTTTGGTTACTACTTCTTTGTAGTAGATTTTGAGGGCAGGGAATGCTGTGCCTCCCATTTCATTTTTGTTTTTCAAAAATGCTTTACTTATTTGGGGTCTCTTTTGTCTCCAAATGAACTTGACAATTTCCCTTTCGGTCTCCTTGAAAAATGAATTTGCAATCTAGATTAGGATTGCATCTTTCATTGAACATATAGATTGTTTTTGGTAGAATTGTCATTGTTACAATATTGAGGCTTCTTGTCTAGGACAGGGCATGTTTTTCCATTTCTTTAGTTCTTTTATTGTGTCTCACAGAAAAGTTCTGTAGTTTCCTTTGTATAAATCTTTTGTATCTCTAGTTAGGTTCATTCCTAATTATCTCATTTTGTAGTTAGCTACTATAAATGGTATTGCTCTCTCTGTTTCCTTGTTTGAATTCTCTTTGTGATTGTAGATGAATCCCACTGATTTTTTTGTTATTGAGCTTATATCCTGCCACTCTACTAAATTGGTCTGCTAGTTCTAACTTTTGTTGTTGTTGAATCGTTGGGGCTTTCTCTGTATACTGTTATATCATCTGCATATAGTGGCAGTTTACTATCTCTTTGCTGATCTGGAAGCCTTTTTATTTCCTTTCCTTGTCATATTGCCCTAACAAGCACTTCCAGTACAATTTTTTCATGTCTTTTCTCTTTCTTTGGTTAATAAGAGTAGAGTCATCATTATCTTGGGCTTCTGAACTTAAAAAAAATCTACATGAAGCCGAGTTCCCTGATTCTTCCCACTTCATCCTCAAAATCTTACTGCATTGACCTATGAACTCTCATAGGAGAGAGAAAGGAACATATTTCTGTTGTATTTGATCCATTTTATTTTACCTGGCAATGTGGTGCATTGCACCTTGCTCTGCTGTTGAAACAAAGGTTAGCAGTTTGAGTCCCTTAGCTGCTTTGCAAGAGAAAGGTGGACACTCTTCTCCCCGAAAGCCTTGCAAGGTTTCTATGAGTAAGAATTGACAGCACTGGATAGTAGTAATGGTAAGTAGTATAGTCACAAAAGAAAGATGTGACAATCTGTTGTCTTAAGTTTACAATCTTGAAAGACCTATGGGGAAACTCTCCTCTGTCCAGTAGAGTATTTGTATGATGGAATCAATTTACCAACTGTGAGTTTTAGGAAAACAATTAATTATTGAAGGACTTGCAAAGAGAGATGGTTGATTTTTTTTTTTTATCAAAGAGAATTAGCTTTGCCAATTGGATAGGTATATCTTATGTTAGTTTATTAAAACTTACTTTATTTCTCACTTATAGATTCAACTTCACCACAGACACAAAGATCTAAATGAGAACATAAGGCACTTCAGGCTAATAACTACTTTTGACATTCTTAATGTAACTAACTAATTCCTCAAGCGCATGCTATTGTGTCAGAATCGACTCACAGATGATCCTTCAGGGGTTTTTAAAGGCTGTAAATCCATAGGACGTGATTGCCCATCTTCCTCCCTCAGAGCAGCAGGTGGATTTGAACCTTTGAGTTGTTTCAGTGTTCTGCTTCCATGATGTATTTCTAAATTGCTGGCTCCAATGACTTTATACCCATTCTCAAGGCTATTTAGTAGTAGAATTCTTCTATGCAGGAGACCTTGTTTGAATCCAAGAGAGTGCACTTCATGTGTAGTCACCACTTGTTCTATCTTTCTATGATGTTGAGTGGATTTCAGAAGGGTTGCTAGATAAAGACAGATTATGACAAAGGCTAGGCAATCTGCTTCCAAAAATCAGCTAATAAAAACCCTGTGGATCACAGTGGTCCAGTCTGCAGCTGATTGTACAAATGGCACAGGACTCAGCAGCCTCTCTTATGCATGTAGTTAAAATTTCTTCTTGAGCCCAGGTTCTTAACTGAATTGGTCTACTCATCTCTTCCTTCATCAGTCCAGACAAGATGACTGATATATGAAGCCTTAATTTTGTTTTCTAAACTCAATTTGGGACATTGTGATGGTGTGGTCCGTAGGGAGTTGTGCTGTTCACCCAAAGGTGGCACCTTCCAGTCAAACTTTGGCTCCTCAGGAGGATGGGCAGTCTCTTCCCAAGTAATTTACAACTCCAGAAATCCGCTTGATGGTTCCAACTTGATAAGAAAGCATTGAATTTAGAAATTACTATCACCTGACCAAGATTATATCCCTTTGGTGGCTTATTACCAAGATGCCAAAAATAATTTATGAACATTGGTCTGTTCATGTAAACATTTATCTAGCCTCTTACGTATTTCTTGGCACAACTTGGTGAGCACATCCAGGGCAGCATCTGTTAGCTGAAATATCTCAATTGGGATACCATCTATTCCTGGGACTTTATTTTTTGCTAGTTCCTTCAAGAAGCTTGAACTTCTTCCTTCATCACCATAGGCTCTTGCTCATATGTTGTTTCATGAAATTTTTCTGTCTGCCGATTCCTTTTGATACAGTGACTCAGTATATTCTTTCCATCTTCTCTTAATACTTCCTGGATCATTTAATATTCTGCCCAAAACATCCTTGATTATATCTACTCTAAGTCTGAATTTGTTCTTCAGTTCCTTGAGCTTAAGAAATACTGAGCGAGTTCGGCCCTTTTGATTTTCTGACTCCAACTCCTTGCACATTTAATTGCAATATTTTACTTTGTCATCCTGTGCTGCCTTTTGAAATCTTCTGTTCAACTCTTTAGTATATTGAATTCTTCCTTGTGCTTTGGCTTCTCTGTGCTCCAGTGCAATTTTCAAAGTCTCTTCTGACATCCATTTTGGTCTTTTCTTCCTCTTCCGTCTTTGCAATGACCATTTGCACTCTTTCTGGATGATACCCTTGATATCCTCCCACAACTCATCTGGTCTTCACTCATTAGTGTTCAAGGCCTCAAAACGTATTGCCATGGAAAAGTCTGTTGTTAGGGACCTCTCCAAAGTACTGAAGAACAATGGTGTCTCTCTGGAGACTAAGGTGTGTCTGATACAGGCCATGGTCTTCACAATCACTTGTTATGCATCAGAGAGTTGGACAATGACTAAGGAGGATAGAAGGAGAATTGATGCCTTTGAGCTTTGGTGCTGGAGGGTACTATGGACTGCTAGGAAAACAAACAGATTCATCCTGGAAAGGGTTAAACTGCAAGCCTCTTTGGAGGCAAGGATTCTGAGGCTCCGTCTAACATACTTTGGACATGTTGTGAGGAGAGACCGGTCCTTGGAGAAGGACATCATACTTGGTAGGGTGGAGGAGGGGAAGGCCCTCTATGAGGTGGATTGATTCAGTGACTAGGGTAATTGGGATGGGTGTATCGGAGATGGTGCGATTGGCACAGGACAGAGCAGAGTTTAGGGCTTTTGTACGTAGGGTCTCTATGAGTCTCAAGTGACAGCACATAACAACAACTTACATATTTCAGACACTATTCACTGAGGCTGTTAAAAATGTACTTTTATAAAGGAATTTATGTTTAGTGATAGCATAGCTATATAAATAGATAACTGCTAATCTAGTATGAATGGAATGTTCAGTACTCTTCTCCAGCACCACAACTATTCCCCAAGGAACAACCTCTCCTCTTAACACCATGCTTAATGAATGTTAGAAGAAGCTTTGCCATCCTTGCTTCTAAAGAGTATTCCTCCTGCACTTTCTCCAAGACATATATTTGCTCCTTTGCAGTCTATGGGATATTCCATACTCTTCTCCAACCCCACAACTCTAAGGCATTGATTCTTCTTCTGCCATCCTTATTCTCTATCTAGTTCTCAGATACATCACAAGATCACGGCCTGAATCAGACACACTTTAGTCTTTCCCGGACAGCAAATGCAATGTCTCTAATGCGTAAACCAAGCATGTTGATTGTGGATCCAAGTAATATGAAATTATTGACAATTTCAGTCTTTTCTCCATCTATCCTTATGTTGATTAGCATCCCAGTGGTGAGAATTGTTGTTTTCCTGATGCTCAGGTATAATCCATATTGAAGGCCTTTGATCTTGTGGAGTAAGTGCTTGATCCTCCTCGTTTTCACTAAGGAAGGTTGTGTCATCTGCATAATGCAAGTTGTTGATGAGTCTTATTCTGATCCTGCTACCACTTTCTTCTTAATAAACTCTAGCTTCTCATATGATTTGTTCAGCAGGTAGGTTGAATAAGTACTGGAAAAGAATGTAGCCCTAACACATACCTTTATTGCATTTCCATCATGTAAGGTGCCCTTGTTTTGTAGGACATCAGCTTCTTGGTCTAGATATGGGCATAATTAAGTGTTCTGTGTTTCCCATTCTTCTTCATAGTAGTATTAATTTGTTATGATCCACACAATCACATGCTTTGTGTAGTCTATAAAGTTTAGAAGCAGATAAATAAACATTGAATGTGTTGCCAATGACCATTGCTCTTTACTGAATAAGTCTCAAAAGAAGCATCCTAATATCAGCTCCTGAGATGGGTAGGTGGAATATATAGCATTTCCTGGAGTAACAAATTGACCTCAGAAACAGGTCTATAGGTAATAATAACATAGGTATTAAAAGATAACAGAAGAATAATTGATGCCTTTGAGTTGTGGTACTGTAGAAGAGTCTTGAACATACCATGGACTGCCAAGAGAACAAATATGTCTGTCTTAGAGAGGATAAAACCAAGTTTCTCCTTGGAGGCAAGGATTTCAAAGCTTTGTCTCACATACTTTGGGCATGTGGCCAGGAAGGATCAGTCCTTGATGGAGAACATAATGCTTAAAAGGGTGGAGGGACAGTGGAGAGGAGAAGACCCTGGATGAGATGGATTGACATAACTGGAATAAAGAGGGTAAAAGTATCAAAGCTAGTGAAACTGGTTCAGGACAGGGCAGGCTTCAGAGCTATTGTATACAGGGCCGCTGTGAGTGTTTCTGTATGTTTCTGTAGAACGTTTTTTTTATTATGATTTAGCAAAACTTTACAGAAAAGTTGGATTTTCATTCGTTCATTATTGCACATTTTCCTTCCTACCTCTCACCCTCCAGTGCAGTTTGTTGTTGTTGTGTAATGTAGAGTTGGAACCAGCACATAGATGACCCTCTGGAATATTTTCAGAGACAGTTAGATTGCCCATCCTTTTCCCACAGAGCAGCTGATGGCCTTGAACCCTGTTTCTTCAGGATTTCAGTGCAACTTCTTGCCACTTTTCTCCCTTTCCACTTTGCTATGCACTTCTTATTCTGAATTGTTGTCATGCAGATAATGCTTAATCATAAATTCCTTTTCTAAAGAGTTCTTTCCTTCATCTGTTCCAATGCAGTGTTCATTATTTATCCCCGTTTCCCAATTTTCCCCACAACACCCACCCATGTCCGTCCTCTTTTATAACAGTGGTCTTAAGCTGTATTTGTACTTTTGTGACTGAGATAATTTCCTGAGCAAAATGTCCTCCATGGTCACCCATGTTGTGTAACATTTTATGAGTTCCTTGTTTTTCAGTGCTGTGTAGTATTTCATTGTGTGACGATACCATAGTTTTTCTATCCATTCATTTGTTGATAGGCATCTCATTTGTTTCTTCCATCTCTTTGCTATTGTGAATAACACAACAATAAACATAAATCTGTTTGAGTGGGAGCTCTGGTTTCTTTAGGATATATTCCTACTAGTGAATTTCTTGGTCAAATGATATTTCTATTTCCAATTTTCTAAGAAAATGCCAGACCACCTTCCATAATGGTTGTGAGTTCAGTCTTTCCACAACCTCGCCAGCATTTGTTGTTTGCTGCCCTATTGAACTTTGCTATTGTTACTGGGGCGAGATGGTATCTCATAGTTGTTTTAATGTGCATCTTCTAATAGCTAGGGATTTTTAACATTTCTTCATGTGTCTGTTTGTCATTTTATTGTCCTCTTTTGGTCAAATGCCTCTTCATATCCTGTGTCCATTTTGTGGTTGGATTATTTACATTTTTCTTGTTGAAATTCTGGAGTGTTCTATTAATTTTAGGTATAGGTCCTTTATCAGATATGTCATTGCCAAATATTTTTTTCCCAGCCTGAGTCTTTCCTTCTTACCCTGTTGGAGAAATTTTTTTACTCCCTAATCGCAAATCCTACTACACAGCTGTGGTGATCAACAGCATGGTACTGGTAAAGCACCAGACACATAGATCAATGGAATCAAATTAAGAATCCTGAAATCAGCTCATCCACCTCTCTGTTGGTCACCTGATATTTGAAGAGTAGATGGAATCAATTAAGTGGGGAAAGGGCAATCTGTTTAACAAATGATGTTGGCATAATTGGACAACCATCTGCAGAATACTTAAGCAAGACCCACACCTCACACTTTTATTAAAAAAACAACTCAAAGTGGATCAGGGACCTAGAAATAAAACCAGAGACTATAATATTCATCAGAGAAAAGCTAGGAAGAACTGTAGAAGCCCTAATCGACAATATCAACAGTCGTCCAACCATAATGAAAAACCTACAACCAGGAGACAAAAAAATAGACAAATGGCATCTTCTAAGAATGTGTTAAATTCTTGGATGTGGCAAATACTTCTAGGTCTTGGTTGTTGAGAGGTTGCTAATTTAAATCCACCCTGAGGCACCCTAGAAGTAATATACTTCTGGGGTAAAAAAAAAAAAAAAGATCAGTCATTGAAAATCCTTTACAGAACGGTTTTATACAATTGGGTGGAATTGACCTTGTTTTGACTTTGGTTTTAACTAAGGTAATAAAGATCAAATCAGAAGTGTGTTTTCTGGTCCCAGTGCAGCCCTGACTGCAGCCCCCAAATCGCTGACTTGATACTACCTGGTTAACTGTGAGTCACACTGTTTCAGATCACGTTCTCACTTGGAAGACTTTGGTTCTTAGGAAAAACAGAAGAAAGGCTAATTGATGATAAAAACATTAAGGATTTTTAATTAGAGAAATTTTGAAAAACTGATTAATGAGCTGTAAATAATTTCCATGATTTGGTGTGCTACTTATTGCCCAATTAGAACGAATTTAAGTCTTCTGTTATTTATTTGCTTCATTGGATCTGCTGATCTGCTGGTAATGCCAACATCAAAATCATGGCAAGTTTATATGCAGAGAAATGGTTTCACGCTATATAATAGGCTATTGTAAAGAGGCATCTCCAGCAATGTATTGTGCTTAAGTATGGACAATTCGTATACCCTTAAAAGCTGATCTAGCCAGTCTTAGATTCTCCCTTGCAATTCCTCCCCTTTACCTTTTCAGAGGCTAATATTTCTCTTTGCAACCATTACAAATCTAAGATTTTTCTCTTTAATAGGTTCTTGTTAGCTGTGACACCTCTCTCTCTTTCTCTCTGTTTCCCTCTCTCCCTCTCCCTCCTCCTCCCCCTCTCCCTCTCTCTCTCCTCTCTCCCTCCTCTTTCTCTCCTCTCTCCCTCCTCTTGTCTCTCTCTCTTCTCTCCCCTCTCCCTCTCTCTCTTTGTGTTTGGGGACCAACCACCTTGTGGCTGGTACTCCATGGGTTTTTCAAGGCTGTGAATTAAACTTGAGAATATTACCTATCTTTCTCCCAAGGAGCCAATGGTGGATTAAAACCACTAGAGAGTGGTTAGCAGGCACAGCTCCAAACAAACTACAGTATATTGCCATTTATTTCGCCATGGAATAATTGTTCTTTTGGCAGTCCATTCCGTTTACTTCACTCATTGCCATTGTGTGGAAACCAACAAATAGCTGACTCTCCAGTGGATTTCCAGAGGTTGGTAATAAATCTCACAGGAGGAGATTGCCCGTCCTTTTCTTGTGGAGCACTTAGTGCGTTTGAGCCACTGTCCTTTGCATTGGCACTGTACCCTATCCTTTGGGCCACTAGAACTCCCTGCACACCTTCGGAACCCAATATAGAACAGAACAAAACTGCCCAGTTCCATGCCATCCTCACAGCCTCTTAACTTGCTAGTCTGTATTGTTAAGTGTCTCCTTTTTTTTTTATTGACCTTAAACTTTTCCATGCTTTATGGTCTTCTCCAGGTACTGCATGATCTTGATAACATGCCCAAAGGGTACAAGACTAAGTCTCAGAATCCTGACTTCCAAGGAACACTCTGATTACACTTCCTCCAAGGCAGATTTTTTTTCTTGGTCGTCCATGGTATATTCTTTGCAAAATCTGTAATTCAAAGACATCATTCTTCAGTCTTCCTTATTCATTGTCTAACCTTCACATGTATATGAGGCAATTTAAAATTCCTTGGCTGGAGTCAGGTACACCTTAGTCTTTGAATATACATCTTTGCTCTTTTGTACTTTGAAGAAGTCCTTGGCACAATTTGATTTCTTGACTGCTGCTTTCATATCTATTCATTGTGGGTCAGTGACAGCTTCAGCCATTTATGTATCATGATGCTGCTTATTGGACCAGTTAGGATTTTTATTTTCCTGGTGTTGAGGTGTAATCCACACCAGGCTGTGGTCTTCAAACATAACCAAAAAGTACTTCAAAATATTTTTGTTTTCTGGAAACAGAATGTTTTCATCTGCATATCTCAAGTTGTTGCTGATTTCTCCTTCAATTCTGATGTCACATTCTTCTTCATGGAATCTAGCTTCTTAGATTATTTCTCACAATACATACAGAATAGATATAGTGGAAGGATACAACCCTGGCACATATGATTCCTAATTTTAAACCATGCAGGATTCCCTTGTTCTGTTCAAACTGCTCTTCTTGGTCTCTAGAGTTTCAAGTAAGTATTATCGAATTCCCATTCTTTGTAATGTTAATCATAATTTAGCCTGATCCACACAGTTGAATACTTTGCATGATTAATAAAAACACATGTAAACATCTTTCTAGAACTCTTTTCACCCAAGATCTGTAAGACCTCATCAGTGTATCTCTAATTAAAAGGGCACTTCTGAATCTAACTTGAATTTCTGACAGTTCTCTGTTGATGTAACTGCTCCAACCTTTTAAAAATATTATTCAGTAAGATTTTACTTTAGTATGTTACTTATATTGCTTTGTAACATCAACATTCTATTGGATCACACTTTTTTTTAAGTGGTCACCCCAAAGTAGGTGGTGGTGGTGATTGTTACGTACTGATGAGTAGTAACCAACTCATAGCAAACTGTGGGTTTTCAGAGGCACTAAATCTCCAATGAAAGAGATTGCCCATCTTTCCCCCAAATAGCATATGGTGGATTTGAACCAGATAACTTTGGGTTTACAACACAATTCTTACCACTAAGCCTCTAGAGCTCCCTTCTTATAGGTTAGAGACTGTCATTTGCTTAACATCCCAAATATGTGTGTTTTACTTGAACTGTCAACACAGAGAAATGTCTTTTTTTAAAATGGCTGTAATTTCTATGACCCTTGATTGTCTCTTCCCTGCATTTAAATGGTGTTATACCTCATCACTTTATAAAGTTTATTTTTAGTCTTAAAGACATAATCTTGAATTTATAATACAGATTTAAATTTTAGCAACTAGTGTTGTTACAGCTAAACAAATGTAACTCAAGTATTTTAGTTTTTAGGTGAGCTTTCGTCATTGGCTATTTTTTTCCCTGTCGTCATTGGCTCTTAAGCACATTATACTTAATGGTAAGTTTTTACTCGATTGACAATTTGTATATTATTTTACCCAAGCAGTTCCCCTTCTTATTCAAGCAGTGCAATTAGTGAAAGACATTTGGCTTAATTTTAAGCCTTAGAAATTATCTTTTAAAAAATATATATTGAATTTAGGTAAGCAAAATGGTATTAAATAAAATAGCCCAGTGCATAAATATGGTGTACTTATATTAACCTGCTCCTTATAATAAAAGGATTATACCCCTAATCAGAGATCCGTGCCAGTGTGCTCCAGGGAAATGGCCGAATTTGTTTTTTAAAAGGTCCAGAACTTTAACATGATACAAGGTCATTGTCATTTGTAGGCAAGCACGACTGCCAAGCGGATTAGAAAACTGGTTTAAATATCGTTTTCCACCCTTTTGATTGGTGGTGGTTTCTGAACATAATAGTAATGCTAAACCTCATAAAGGTTTAGATTTTTTTTTCAACTTTGAAAAGTTCAAAAGCAAACCTGAATCTTTTAAACGTCTCAGTTCCGTCTGACACTTTGTAGTCTGCTATCCCGAAGCTACAGCTTTCCTCAAATGTTCTAGTATGTCACGTATCCTCAGCTTAATGTCATAAACTGCTCCTTGTCCAAAACCTATATATTCATTTGATCCAAACTATACTACAAGTAAAAACAAAATTACTGAATTTTGTGTCTGTGTAACCATTATCTGTTTTATTAAGAAAATAGTCTTTTGCATTGGAAAAGGATATCATGTTTGGAAAAGTAGAGAGTCAGTGAAAGAGAGGAAGACCCTCAACTAAATAGAGGGACACAGTGACTCCAACAAAGGGCCTAAGCACAGCAGGAGTTGTGAGCATGGTATAGGACTGGGCCAGATTTTGATCTGTTATACAAAGGATTGCTATGAGTTGAGATTCAGCTGAATTTAGAAGAGGCTGTGGAAATGAAGGATGTCCTTGCTGATGTCAGATGGTCTTCAACAAAAACAGAGAATACCAGAAAAATGTTTAGTTCTCTTTTACTGTGTATGCAATAGCTTTTGACTGTGTAGATATTAAGAAAGTATAGATAACATTGCAAAGAATGGGAGTTACAGAACACTTAACTGCGCTCCTGTGGAACCTATCTGTAGATGAAAAAACAGTATTAGAATGGAACAAGGGGAGAGTGCATGGTTTAAAATCAGGAAAGGTGTGTCTCAGGGTTGAATCCTTTCAACATACCTATTCAGTATTATGCTAAGCAAGTAACCTGACAAGCTAGACTGTATTACACATGTTGCAGCAGGATTGGAGGAAGATTTATCAACACTATGAGATAAGCTGATGACATAAAACTTTTAGAAAGTGAAGAAGACTTGAAGCACTGGTTAAAGAAAATGAAACACTATGGCCTTCGGTATGGATTACAACACATTATCAACAACAAAAATCCTTATAACTAGACCAAAAGGCAATATCAGAATGTTGTTGTTGTTGTTATTAAGTGTTGTCGAGTCACAGGCGACTCATAGTATCAAAATAGATGGAGAAAACTTGAAATGCTCAACGATTTATTTTTACTTGTATTCACAATAAGCACCTGCAGTTGTTCCATACCCTGGAGTGGGAATTAACTTATAGCTGACCTGCCATCAGATTTTCAGAGTCTGTAAAAACCACAAAGTAGAAGATTGCCCATCTTTCTCCCCTGGACCAGCTTGTGAATTCTAAACATGTGCCTTTGGATTGGCAGCACAACTTTTTACAACTGAGCCACCAGATCTGGTAGTCAAGAAATCAAAAGGCATGTTTCATGAGGAAATCTGTTGTCAGGGGATTTTTAAAGTCTTAAAGAGTACGGATATCATTTTAAATGACTAAGATGTAGTTGGCCCTAGCAATGGTATTTTCAGTTGCTCCAAATGTGTGTGAAAGTTTCACAGTGAATGAGGAAGACCAAAGAAGAATCAATGCCTTTGAATTAAAGGATATTGAATATACTATGGATTTTCAAAAGAACAAAAAGATCTGTCTATCTTGGAAGAAGTGCAACCAAGGTGCTCCTTAGAGGCAAGGATGGTGTCACTTCATCTCACATACTTTGGGCGTGTGGTCAGGCAACGTCAGTCCTTGGAGAAAAAATTTATGCTGGAAAAGTGGAGAGTCAGCAAAGAAGTATATCCTCAGTGCTATGAATTCATACAGTGACTCCAAAAATGAAGTTAAGTTTTGCAGAAATGTTGAGGATGGTAAAAGATAGGGCACAGTTTTGTTCTATTTTTCATGTGGTTGCTGTGGATTGTAGTTGACTAGATGCCGCCTAATAGCAGCAACCACCCAGGGCAGCATAAAGCTACATGTTTATTATTGTCATCTGTAGATGAAAATGTTTATTTACATTTGAGAACTATCACATTTTCTAATACCAGTCAAAATATTAAGGACATACTTAGTTTGTGATGTATAAATCATACTAATGATATTAGTAAATTAGAAGTATTTATTGAAAGTGTTATATATGCAAGGTGGGAAGAGAAATGTAAATAAGTCTATCTGTCTTTAATAGTGTCACTGTGAGTCACAGGTAGTCCATAACTGCACAGTTCTGCTGTTTGCTGTACTGATCCCTGTTGCATTTGAACAGTACTAATGTGTTTTATTAAACTGTGCAGTTTGCTAGACTAAGGTGGGTACATGTCAACAGTATTAGGAAGACTTTTTTAGTATTGTTCTTGTGGTGTACTCTAGAGTTGGAACTGACCCATATAGCTGACCCTCCAGCATGTTTTCAGAGGCAGTAAATCACAGAGGAGGAGATAGCCCTTTTTTCTCCCACAGAGTAGTGAATGGATTTGTACCTTTGCATTGGCATCACAGTTCCTTTCCAAGCATACAACAAGGCACATAAATAATATTTTCCCTTTTAGAATATGGATTTTTGCCTTTGTCACAAACCATCCCAGAATCCTCCACAGACATAGAACTTTACTATACCTGTGGACTCCATTGAGGGCATTATTCCAGCTGATAGAGGGTGTTGATTGTACAGTAAACAATGAAATTAGGACAAATAGAGTTTTAAAAGAAGCTCTTAACTTTACTTGATCTAATTTCTTTTATATCTTAGATGGTTAAAAGAAGTAAAATTGTTCCAAAGTTCAGTTTGTTTTCTCTCATTTCAGAATAAGATTGGGGGCAAAATCACAAATAGGCAATTACTGTATAATTATAGTGAAATAGTAAAGAGGGCTTGAACAAAGGTAGTGGTGGTAAGTGGATGTGTGAGAAATTTAAGGGGAACATCAGGATTTATTAATTTATTGTTAGTAGAGGTTAAGGAAGGGAGGAGTTGCCAGCCCTATCTCACAAGAGAGGGGATAAGTTGTCAAGCAGGTTTGGCATCATGGAGCAGATGATAAACTATGCTTAAGGAAGGTACGTTTGTCTAAGAAAATACAAGGCATCTCATGAACACTAGTGGCAAAAACAACATAGGACAAAATTCGAGGCTCAAATCCGTACATTGTATTTGTTTGCTGTCAAATAGGAACTAACCTGAAACTGACCCTCCTGTGAGTTTTTAGAGGCAGTAAATCAATCACATGGGAGGAGATTGCCTATCCTTTCCACACAGAGCAGCTGATGGATATGAACCACATGCCTTTGGTATTACAGCACAACTTCTTACCACTAACCTACCAAATTTCCCTATGAGGTCATAGCAGATACAGACTAAAGAGGTAGAGGCAGAATTACACCTTAACATTTCTGACTGAGCTATAGCTTCCGATTGTAGAGCATAACCATCAGGAGCTTGAGGCGGAATTATTGTGCAAGAAATTTACTGGAGATGAGTCATAAACAATTGAGACAAAGAAATGTAAGATAGGCCCAAATGAATGACCTAGCGAGAAGGCTTGGAAAATAAAATGTGGGGCACAGGCAAGGTTGGTTTCCTTGTCCTCTGAGAAAGAAGTAGCCTGAGAGTTTCTGTGCAGAAGGGTGTTGACCTCAAGAGGATTCAGGAAGGTATTACTGGTTATTGCCATTGAATTGTTTACCATCTCACTTCTTGCCCATCACAGGACCAAAAATATTTCCTAATTCTAGTAGCCTACCTCAGCATTGTAGGGTATGCTCAGAAAGCTTTTTAGAGACAAGGATGGTAAAGCTTCATCTGACATAATTTGGGAATGTTGCTAGGAGAAGCTCTTCCTTGGAAAGGATTATCAGGCTTGGAAATGCTTGTAGAAGGTCAGTGAAAGAGAGGAAAACCTCATTGAGTTGGTGTGACATAGTGCCTCTAGCAGTAGGCTCAGGTATATCAGAGATGATGACGATGAATAGATGAAGAAATCATAGCTTAAGATTTCTGACTAAACTGTAGCTTCAGATTGTAAAGCTTAACTATCAGGAGCTTGAGGCAGAGTTATCATGCAGGAAATTCACTGGAGACGAGTCAGACAATTGAGACAAAGAAATGTAAGATAGGCCCAGATGAATGACCTAGTGAGAAGACGGGTGGGAAGTAAACTGTGGGGCACAGGTAAGGTTGATTTCCTTGTCCATATCTGTTTATCATATGGGTTGCTGTAAATTATACCCAACTCCATGGCACCTAACAACAACCTCAGCTCTGCTGCTTTTACAAGTTCATATACATTGTTTTCATGCCAAATTTTTCCCATTTCCTTCACACCCTTCTCCAGCCATCAAATTGTGAGACCCTGTGATTAACTGCCCTCCTCACCCATCCACCCTCCCCGCCTTGGATCCTCATACGCATGCTACAGTAATGGTCTTATACATACAGTATTTGTCCTTATGGGATTGAGTTAGATAATATAGCAAAATGCTCTCTAGTCCCTCCTGAGTTAGGTAGTGTTGTAGTTGTTGTTGTTGTTGTTATATCTGTCGAGTCATCTGTGACTCATAGTGACCCTATGTACAACAGCCCTAAACTCTGCTCTATCCTGTGCCAAACTCATTTTCTGACACACCTACCCCCATTACTCCAGTCACTGAATCAATCCACTTCATAGAGGGTCTTCCTCTCCTGTGCTGTCCCTCCACCCTCCCAAGCATTACATCCCTCCCCAAGGACTGGTGACTCCTTGCAACATGTTCATAGTATGTCAGACGAAGCTTCAAAATCCTTGCCCCCAAGGAGCAGCCTGGCTTCACCCTCTCCAGGACAAACTTGTTCGTTCTCTTAGCAGTCCGTGGAATATTCACTACTCTTCTCCAGCACCACAGCTTAAAGTTATCAGTTCTCGTTCTAGCCTCCCTAGTCATTGTCCAGCTCTCTGATGCACAGCAACTGATTGCAAAGACCATGACCTTAGTCTCCAGAGTGACACCATTGCTCTTCAATACTCTGGAGAAGTCCCTAACAGCAGACTTTCCCATCGCAATACATCTTTTCATTTCCTGGCTTCTGGTGGCAAGAGTGTTGACTGTGGAGCCAAGAAAACTAAAGCTGTTAGCAATCTCAGTCTCGTCACCATTCATCCTGATGCTGCCATTTGGTCCAGTGGTGAGAATCTTTGATCTTTGTCTTCTTGACATTGAGTCTCAATCCATATTGAAGGCGGCTACAGGTTTTTACCTTCTACAGCAAGTGCTTCCAGGTCCTCCTCAGTTTCAGAAAGCAGGGTTGTGTCATCTGCATAATGCAGATTGTTGATAGATCTTCCACCAATCCTGATGCCACACTTCTCCTCATACAGCCCAGCCTCCCGAATAATCTGTTCTGCATTGAGCAGAGGTTGAAAAGGTATGGAGATAGGACACATCCCTGATGTACACCCTTCCCAATTTTGAACCATGCAGTGTTCCCTTGCTCTGTTCTGATGACTGCCTCCTGATCCAAGTATAGGTTTCACATTAGCATGATCAAGTGTTCTGGGATTCTCATTCTTCTCAGAATCCGCCCTAGCTTGTTGTGATCCACACAGTCACACGCCTTTGCATAATCAATGAAACACAGATAGATATTCCTCTGGTACTCACTGCTTTCAGCCAAGATCCCCCTAACATTAGCTACAATATCGCTAGTACCACAACCCCTTCTAAAGCCACCCTGCACTTCTGGCAGTTCTCTGCTGATGTGCTTTTCCAATCGTTTTTGGATAATCTTCAGCAGAATCTTGCTTGCATGTGATATCAATGGAGGTAGGTAGTAATTTACAAACTCATTGCTCCTGCATTCAGCTTAGTATCCCATCTAGTGAATATATGATAGTATCTTAGTTCATTTGTTTGTGGTTGAACTTTTGGGTTGTTTCCATGTTCTTGTGATGGTGAATAACGCTGCTATGTATATTCCAAGCAGTAGAATAGCTGTATCTGGGTCATATGGAATTTCTATGTTCAGCTTTTTGAAGAAGTACCACACTGCCTTCCACAGTGGTTATACAGTTTTACAGTTCCATCAACAATGTATAAGAGTTCTATCTCACCATATCCTCTCCAACATTTATTATATGCTGTCCTGTTAAATTTTGCCACTGCTAATGGAGTGAGATGAAATCTCATTGTGGTTTTGATTTGCATCTCTCTTATTGCCAGTGATTTTGAGCATTTTTTCATGTGTCTGTCTGCCATCCAAATATCTTCTCTGAAAATTCTTTCCATGTCTTTGAACATTTTGTAATTGGGTTATTAGTCCTTTCCTGTGGAGGCCCTGTAGGCCTCTGTAAGGAAGCGGAAACAGGACCCACATCTCTCAACATACCATGAACGGCTAAGAGAATGATCAGATCAGTCCTAGAGAGGGTGAAATCCAGGCTATTTCTTAGAGGCAAGAATTTTGAAGCTCCATCTCACAAACTTTAGGCATGTTGCCAGGAAGAACAAGTCCTTGAAAAGGGCCATTATAGTTGCAAGGGTGGAGGGACAGCACTAAGAGAGGAAGACTCTGGCTGAATTGACTCAGTGACTCGGGTAATGGGGATAGCTGTGTCAGGGACAGTGAGATTGGCCCAAAATAGAGCAGGGTTCAGAGCTGTATGTTCAGGTCTCTATGTGTCGCTGGTAGCTTGACAGCGCATAACAAGAACAACATACATTTTCTGAAGAACCTTGCTGACACAGTGGTTAAAGCAGTCAGCGGCTAACCAAAAGATTGGTAGTTTGAAACCATCAGTTGCTCCAAAGGAGAAAAAAGATGAAGCAGTCTTCTTTAAAAATTTACAGCTGTGGGAGAAAGGACTGAAGCTGTGGTTTGCAGCCCCTGGGCCAGGCATGAGGCTGGCCAGGCTATGCATAGTGGCCTGGAGATCCTACTTGGCACTTACTACGGCAGCTGCCATTAAGTCTGCAGCACCCATGAGCGTGAGATAGCAAACTGACATGATATCAAGGTGGACAGCTGGGAGAACATGCAGTGTCAGGAGAATCGCTGCAGCCATGGCCCTGATAAAGGTGGGAAACACACTTCCGTCAGTGCTGGTGTTTGAAGGTAGGCCTGGCAAGAAGGTGAACCTGGCAGAGCTGTACAAGGGCAGAAGGGGGTGCTGTTTAGCGTTCCTGGAGCCTTTACTCCTGGCTGTTCCAAGTCCCTTCTGTCAGGGTTTGTGGAGCAGGCCGAGGCAGTGAAGGCTAAGGGAGCCCAGGTGATGGCATACCTGAGTGTCAACGATGTCTTTGGGACTAACGAATAGGGGAAAGCCCACTACACAGAAGGCAAGGTTCGACTCCTGGCTAACCCCACTGCAGCCTTTGGGGAGGAGATAGATTTGCTGTTAGATGATTCATTGGTGCTGCTTTTTGGGAACTGAAGACTCAAGAGGTGACTCAATATGATGGTGTCGTGAAGACCCTGAACATAGAGCTGGATGGCACAGGCCTGACCTGCAGCCTGGCTCCCAGCATCCTCTCACAGCTGTGAGGTCCCAGTCCCAGATATGCTTGCCCTCCCCTCTTCTTGTCTTACTTGCTCAACCCTGCGCAGGAGGCCCCTGCCCACCCTCATCGGGGCCACCCAGTTGGAACCTTGGCCAAATTACTGCAATAAACACTTATGATATAAAAAAAATTAAATTAAAAAATTACAACTGTGAAAATCTTATAGGGTAGTTTTATGTCCTTTACAGTCATTGTGAGTCAAAATTAACTTGACAACAGATTTGAGGGTTTGCATATGGAGAACCCTGAGAGATCAGTAATTAAAGGCTCAGCTGCTAACCAGAACATCAGTAGTCCAAACCTTCCAGCTATTCCGTAGGAGAAAGTTCAGATAATCTGCTTCTAGTTAGATCACAACCTTAGAAACCCTGTTGGGAAGTCTTGTAGGGTCACTATGAGTCAGAATCCACTCGATGGCCATAGGTGTGGTTTCCATAGTTTTTATATCAGAGATCATAGATTTCGTTTCTTATACATGCTTTTAAGGAGCCCTGGAAATGTTGTGTGTACCACACCGGGCTGTTCATGAAAAGGCAACAGTACAAATCCACCAGCTACTCTGCAGGAGAAAGATGAGCAGTGCGCTCCTATAATATTGATAGCCTCAGATGCCTTAGAGTTTGGCTGTGAGGTAGAGGGTTTGAGTATTTAGATACATGCTTTTATAGAGAGTTAAATTTTGTTAAAGATGTATACAATGTTTTGGAAAATCATTCAACTACTTAGTCTTCAGAATATTAAAAAAAGATTAATCATTTACTTGACTTTTCCTTTAATAAAGCATAACTTAGAAATACAAAATAGAGCCACTCTACTTAAAACCTATGAATTACTTTGTTTTTTTTCCCTCTATTATGAATTACTTTGATATGACTTACCAAAGTAATATTTATGTAATTTTAAATTTATGCTAATATGCAAAATGACTTAAAATATACTTATAATTGTAAATAGAATTTTTCTGCTATCAAAATAACAGTATGAAATATGTGAAAATGTCTTATATTGATGCGGGAGAAGAATGAGCAGTCCTGTGCAATTAATTGCCTCTGAAAATCCACTGGAGGGTCAGCTTTGGGTCAGTTCCAATTCAATGGTACACAACAGCAACAACGTATTATTAATAAGGTAAATTGACATAAACTCTCAAGAAGTCAGTTCAATATTTTGAATGAAATTATTTTATTTATCAGTAAATTCTTGGGAGTTTTTCCTAGGGTGCTTACTATTTGTGGTTTTATCCAAGCTTCTACAGACTGACCACTAAAAAACAAAAAAGAAAACACAAGCATTTCAAAGTGCCAGTTTAAAATGGAAAGACTCTTCCAAGCTATTAATGGGCTTTATTTATCATGTAGATAATTTCTTTATAAAATCACTAAATTACCTAAATGGTAGAATTGTTTTTACATTTTTTTCGTTTTGTTGTTGATTGCCTTCAGGTCGAGCACGACTCATAGCAACTTTATGAACAAAAGGCTTGAAGTCTTTCTATAACTACTGACATCAAAGTTCATATCAAAATTCTTTCATTTAGTCAACACAATTAAAAGTATTTTGCATAGTCCAACTTTGTATACTTTTTTTCCTTAACTTTAGGTTGCTATGGGAAGAACAAATATGGAAGACTTAGACCTCTGTGCAACATCACGAGAGAGGCGATTCCGTTTATTTGCTTCTATAGAATGTGATGGGCAATTGTTTATGACTCCATATGATTTTATTTTGGCTGTTACAACAGATGAGCCCAAATGTAAGTATGCTTTTTAAAATCATCTTTTAAGATCCTACCCCAAACTCTAGTTTGTAAAAAGAAATTTGTTGTTGTTCAGTGTTATTGGAACAGTTCCAAACTCATGCTGACCCTGTGTGCAGTAGTTCAACTCTGTCCCTCATGTGCACCATCATCACAATCTCACTTAGGCTTAGGACCCTACTTGCAGTCATTGCATCACTCCATTGCATTGAGTCTTCCTTTCCTTTGTTTCCAAGCACAGTGTCCTTTGGGAGTTTCCTCCTAACAACATACACAGAGTGTATTAGATGAATTCTTCCCCTCTTTACCTCTAAGGAGCACCCTGCCTGCATCTTGTCCAAGACAGATGTTTGTTCAGAATATACTGTTCACAATATATTCTGTAGTCTTCAAACGCATCATTTCCTCTATGTGTTGTTTAAGGTTTGTTTTTGTTGTTGTTATGTGCCGTCGAGTCGTTTGCGACTCATAGCGACCCTATGTACAACAGCCCTAAACTCTGCTCTGTCCTGTGCCAATCGCAC
>NW_006399878.1:3358892-3375351 GCF_000299155.1 Elephantulus edwardii | reverse complement strand
TGGAGCCAAGCAAACTAAAGCTGTGTACAATCTACATGCATATAAAGCAATTGAAAATAACTATAATTTGGGTCAGGTGTACACGTAGTTGTTGTGTTTGGTCCAGTCAGAACTGGCATGAGTCAGCTGACCCTCCAGATGGTTTTCAGAGACAGGTAATCACTCAGGAGGAAATTGTCCATCCTTTTCCCACAAACATGCTGGTGGATTTGAAGGATGTGTCTTCAGTATTGCAGCACAGCTTCTTGCCGCTAGGCCACCAGAGCTTCCTGTACAGAATAATTTCATTTTCAGAGTATCTAATTAAGAGGGTGTTATTTATTGCACTGCTAACCAAAAGGTCAGCAGTTCAAATCCACTAGCTGTTTTGTAAATTAGGATTTAAATCCTCAGAAACCCAATTGTGAATCTCTGTGAATAAGAAATCAACAAAGGTAGGTTCAATTGTTTTAACCAATTAATGTGTTATTTCAAAAGATACTATACCACATTCCTAGACAAATACTTCCTATACATTTTCTTTGTAGAGTCTTTCCATTGCTCCCAAGAAAAATATCTCCGTTTATTAAACCTAAGCACCCTATTACTTTGGATATTCTTTATAATAGCTCTCACTCTGCCTATTCATTCTTGTATCTAACCCAAACAGGGTAATTCAGAGAATTGACTTTATGGTGTACCTAAGCAAGGATTCTAATGGCTTATTCTTACTGCTTTTCTCCATTTGTCATAATTCCTGAACAATAAATGCAGACTAATTGTTTTTCACCTTTCCATGTATTGGAGCAGTAGTTCTAAGACTTTCTGATACTGTGTGCACACTTTATAAATTTCTCTAAAATCTAACTTAATAGAAAACAGATTGATTGTCATATATTCACTCAAGTGAAATTTTGTTTTACATGTAGTGTATAAAGAAAAACTGATTTCTAGACACAGGTAGTAGAAAAGAAAACTTCCAATGGCCTTTTCAAATAATTATGCATACTCTTATTTGAAATTCTAATCAAGTTGGTTATTGGTCATCTTAACGAATAGTTGCAGTATAGAATCTGAAATCTTATCTGCAAACTTTTTGGTGTCATATTAAAATCCATTAGTCGGTCTTCTACTTCAAGTGAATCTTTACCTTTTCATAACCTGGTGGCTTACATTGGAAAATAGTGCTTTGCTAAGTTATGCTACTCAACTCTAGATCTTCCAGATATTAATACCTTTCTTTTTTTTTAATTTTTAATTTTATTTTATTTGTGTGTGTGTGTACCGTCAAATCAGATCTGACTGGTACAGGAGGAGATTGTTCCTCCTTCTCCAGCAGGGCATCTGGTGGATTTGAACCGTGCACCTCTGGGATTGCAGTATACCTTCTTGCCACTAGGCCACCAGAGCTTGCCAATACCTTTCTTTATATCATATTTAAAAAGGTATATTCGTTAGTAGTATCATCAGTCTTATAAAAAAGTTCTATAGATGTTGTGAGGAGAGACCGGTCCTTGGAGAGGGACATCATGCTTGGGAGGGTGGAGGGACGGCGCAGGAGAGGGAGGCCCTCTATGAGGTGGATTGATTCAGTGACTGGGATAATTGGGATGGGAGTGTCAGAGACAGTGCGATTGGCACAGGACAGAGCGGAGTTTAGGGCTGTTGTACATAGGATCGCTATGAGTCGCAAGTGACTCGACGGCACATAACAACAACAACAACATAGATATTGGAATAATTATTTGTGGTAAATAACCAAAAATGTTATTTTTTTACTTAGAAGTTTAAATGTATACTTAGTGACAAGTTTTATCAGTTTTTCTCAAGCAGTAGACTAACTTTGTTCAGTTTTAAGAAAGTGTCAGCCAAATTTCCTAGATCTGAATAATCATAATTTTTCATTAGTTGTTCTTTCAAGTAAAGTTTCTGTCTATTCCAGAGAAAAAGTAAGTAATTTACTTCACAACCCAAATAATAAAACATGTTTTCCTTGGGACAACCACAGTACATATATATGTAGCAGAAATGACTTATCCATACTTCCTTTCATTTTAAGATACTAAATACATACTCAGCTACACCTATCAGATGCCATACACTACTCTCAATAGGCACTGGAGGTACAGTGGTGAAGGAAAACAAATATGGTCTCCTTTCATGATGCTTATAGTTTGGTGGAGAAGTAAATGCTGATCAGTGAAATATGCAAATAAACAAGACATTTTAACAGTGATAAGTATTGTGAAAGGAGAATACTTGGTTCTGTTAGAATATATTTTGGTGAGGTGAACTACCAAGGAAGCTCAAGGAATAAAATCTCTGTGAAATCTTAATCTTAAATAAGAGATAAATACGTATATAAGAGGTGGGGAATGGAGATTTTCAGCAGAAGCAACATGGATTGTGACTTCATAGCAAGAAGAAATGTGGTACATTTGAAAAGTGACAAGAAGACCTCATATGGCTCTGGTGTGAAGATCAAAGAGGACTGTAGAACAAAGTAAGGATGGAGAAGTAGGGTTGGACCACATTATTCAATCAGTGTTTTATAATAAACATTTTTTGTTTAGTTTTTTTCTCTAAAAGTTAAGGGAAATCACA
Source organism: Elephantulus edwardii (assembly GCF_000299155.1). NCBI lineage: Eukaryota > Metazoa > Chordata > Mammalia > Macroscelidea > Macroscelididae > Elephantulus > Elephantulus edwardii. Next base: position 3,372,768 of record NW_006399878.1, on the reverse strand, counting down.
GTAGGGATTATTGCCAGGAGCACACAATATGATTAGGTTTTTTCTTTTTTGAAAGATCACAAGGTAGAAAATGAAGTATCAGCTGTCTTATAGGGACTAGAGCAGGCTTAAAGGTTCAAAACCTGTAAGTTGCAGAAGCTTCCAATGATGATAGTGATGAAGAAAAAAATGGAAAATTTTGAAGACACCGCTCTTGTTGTTAGGTAATAGTAAGTCAATTCTGACTCATAACAAGCCTATGAGACAGTTTTCTAGACTCTATTGCTTGTGAGAATTGACCTCTAGGTCTTTCTTTTGTAGAGTTTCTGGGTGAGTACTGTCTTCAACCTTTTGGTTAGTAGCCATATGCAGAGTCATTGTATTATCAGGGCTTCTTTCAGAGATAGGTTATTCTTATTGCCCTAAGTCAGAGACAAATCAAAGGTGACTCTCTAGCAGGTCCGCAGGGTTGTAAATCACACCCAAGAGATTGCCCATCTGGAACGGCTTGTAGATTTGAACCCAGAGAGTGCATGGCTTTTGAGTGAGCAGTGTGACTCTATAGATTACGCCATCAGAGTGCTCTCTTTCAGAGAGATATAGAGGTAAACTAAAGAGGAGAGTGACTAAGGATCTCTCTCTCAATTAGGTAGATGACATTAGGGACTACTTAAGGTTCACCAGATTTGAAGGTTAAAGTCACAACTTGAATTTCTTGCAGGATAGATTTAAACTATCTTTAAGCTGTACAAAAGATCCCTGGTAGGGCAGAGTACCTTTTGAGACAAAGGAAGTTAGCCATAAGATAGAAATAAAAGAAAATGGAGAGAATGGTCAGTTGATTGGAATGTTGCTGAGAAGTCAAGTTACATGAAGACAAGAACAGTGCTTGTGAGAATTAGTAAGGAGTCCCCAGTGATGCAACCTGTTAAAACACTTGGCTGCTTACTGAAAGTTTGAAGGCTTGAATTCACTCACCCAGAAATAGTTTGGAAGACAAACTTGAGTCATCTTCTAAGAAACTAGTCATTGAAAAGCCCTGTGGAACATATACATGGAATCACCGTGAACTTGATGGCAGCTAGTTTGAACTTTCAGTACGAAAGATCCTGAAAATCATGTTTCAGTGTACAGATTACAAGACTAAGTACCAGAAATAGAGGCAGTGAGTCTGGCTGTAAAAGAAATGAAAGATGGTAGCTGAGTTAGAATCTGAAGGAAAGGCTTGACTGGGCAGGATTTTGACCAGAGACTGGAAGGATGGCATCTAAAAGAGAGCTAATAAGCAAAAACATGAACTTATGAGGTAAATTCTTAGTAGTTCACCTTGATGGCATTTACAGAAGTAGCCAAAGAAAAAGCTGGAGAAACAGTACTCTTTCTTGTGGACTTCTAGAACAACAATAAGAGTTCTCTCATTCAGTGCACCTGTAGTCATTGCCTTCTCCCCCCTTTTGGGAAATACTTGTATAGGATCTACCATGTGCCATAATTGATTGTTTATGTCCTCTCATTATACTGTAAATTTTATTTAGCTTATAGTCAGAACCGACCCACAGCTGATCCTCAGGCAGATTTTCAGAAGCAGAAAATTACATCGGAGGAGACTGCCCATCCTTGCATGGAGCAGCTGGTGGACAACAAACTGCACGCCTTTGGAATTGCAGTGCAGCTTCTTGCCACAAGGCCACCAGTGCTCCCCTTTAACTGATAGAGAAGATATTTAGTGTGTAAGTTTCCAATAAATTTTGTGTTTTTTATTTGGTCCACTGTAGATTTTTAATATTTATTAGTAAGTTAATAGTATTGTATAGACTTGATTAAACTATTAATATATTTTGGAATATTAAATGTTGTTTTACATCAGATTCCATGATTTTTTATAAATCAAATTTGTATTTGAAAAATTATTCCTTAAGGATGTTTTGTTATATGACACTGAATAATAATCAACACATAGTTGGCTCTCCAGCACGTTTTCAGAGGCTGGAAGTTGCACATCTTTCTCCATGGAGCTACCAGAAGATTTGAACCATATGCCTTTGGGTTGACAGCACAACTCCTTACCTTAAGAAACCACCAGAGCTACTTAAGATGTTTAGTGAATTATTATTTGATATTAGGAAAAAAAATATGTTCATTATTGAATTTTTTTTTCTTTATAATACACTAAAATCTGTTGGATTTCTGCTTTTTGGAAAGAACTTTTTTGGTGAATCTTGTGAGTCATTTGCATGGAAAAAACTCCATTATAAATAATTTGCACAAAATATATTAAAAAACCGCCATGATAGTTAATTTCTAAACAACAGTTTAAAAGCAATTATGAAAATCAAGATATTTGTAAAGGGCCATTTTGAAGCTATAGAGTGTTTAAAAAATAATTTGCTACAGAATAAGACTGAATATTAAATTTAATACATACCAAAATAACATTGGGATTATGACATACTTAAATCTTGACACAGTTTTGCTAATTTAAACATTTGATTTCTTACAGAAAAATAACAGCCTCATGAGACTTTTGATGATTGAATAAAATTAAATGTATTTAGTACATCTTATTACTATGGGCTGTTCAGTTTGAAAAAACTTATGACTGACCCTCCCCTGAGCTTTCAGAAGCTATAAATCGCACAGGAGGAAGTAACTCTTGTTTCTCCCACAGAGCTGCTGATCGTTCTTTAACTGCCTGCCTTTGGGTTGGCAGTGCTCCTCCTTACCTGGTACACTGTAAACATGCTAATGTGAATATTATCATCATAATAATCATCATCCATATCACCTGGATTCAAACCTTGTTTTTAAAAAATTTTATGGTGACATTCAGTGAGGAAAAAGAATATATTGAATAAATATTTGTTTATACCATAATTCAAATGTTAGCTGATATTATAACTTATAATATTGTTTATAACTTTGTTTAGCTATCTAAAAAAATTCTTGTTTTACCTATTTAAGTAGAAACTAAAATGTAAATTTCCATACTAGAAATAATATCAATAATAATTTTCTTATATCTTAAAGCACTATTTTATTATGGCTTTTTTGTTTCATTTTGGTTTGGGGGTTTTGTTGTTGTTTTGTGTGTGTGTGTGTGTGTGTGTGTGTGTGAGTGTAACATCAAATCAGGTCTGACTGGTACAGGAGGACATTGCTCCTCCTTCTCCAGCAGAGCAACTAGTGGATTTGAACCACGGACCTCTAGGATTACAGTGCAACTTCTTGCCACTAGGCCACCAGAGCTCCCTTTATTGTGGTTTTTAAAAGTAAATAATAAATGTTCTCAACATACAAGAAAATATTCTTTTAAAAAATTAAAGGTGGAGGGAGGGCTGGGTAAAAGAAAGGGGAAAGATTCAATGTGAAAAACAATGTTTACAAAGTTCGTAATTAAAACAGTATAAAATTTTAAAAAAATGTAAAAAGATGTCAGAGGTGCTAGGAAGCTTTCTTTAAAACTGTGCTGTGCTTTCTCCAGCATCCCACCCGTGACCAAGGGTGAGTGTATACCTGCTTCATATGAAGCCTCATGTAGAAAGCATCCACAAGATTTAGAGGAAAAGATGGATGAAGAGATTAATTTGGAGAGTGCTGTGGCTGTGGAATCTACCTGTCAGGGATATGTGTGTATTTTCCGTGACCTGGATGTAAGAAAAGAGGCTGACAGAGAATTGTCTTAGGTCCTGCTCAGTATAAGGGTTTAGAGACACCAGCAAAAACAGGCTGGAGGTGTTTGGGTAAAAGGGAAATGACTTACAGAAGGCTGCTGAGAGAATCATAGATAAGAGGACCATAGCATGGCATCCCAAAAAGCCCAGTAAAGATTTATGAAAAGAACCAGCCTGAGTGTGTCAGCTTTGATCATCTTCCAGACCATTATGGATGCTCATTTCAACCACAAGCCTGGTCTAGCTGGAGGTCCTTGCTTTATCAGCAAATCTGGATTCTCCCACTTTATTCTCAGGCCTAGTTCAACTAGGAATGCCTGCTGAGCTGTTAATGAGGCAAAGGCATCCCTTCTAATGCATCACCATCCATACCTGAGCACTAATGCTATAATTCCAAAGGCCCTCCTGGAACATCACTAGTGGGAGGAATTCAAGTGGCAAGCTTTTCACAGCTCACAGAGAGACTACAAGTATGAGAGTGGCTGTGCCTTCCCTAGGTGCAGCTGGAAAATGAGAACATACAGAGAGCCGCTTGGAGCACACCTCTCCAATCCCTAGAGAAAGAAGCATTTAATCTGCAGGATGGTCCAAGATCTATATTCTCCCCTTTATTTAATCTTTAGGTGGACTCTGACTACCCCAAGTCTAGGATGATCACTCATTAATTAAAATTATTTTTATTTTAAAATAATCAAATAACTATTATAAAGAATTAAAATGTTTAAACAAAATAAAGGTTCTCTCTTAAACCTGCAGTTTAACAAATAAAATATTTCCAGTAGAACTGAAGACCTTCTCTATGCAAGTTCTTTATGTATATGCAATAACTTCATGTGAAATATGGAATTTATAGAGTGAAAAATCCTTTGAAGAACAATCTTAATAGCTCTTGAATCTTTATAAAGCTAATAATATTAAACATGGTAATATTTCCGGCAGAATAAATATCTTTTGTGAATAATTTACCCTAGAAATCTTGTTAACCCTACAAAACTCAAGAGTATGTCCAACTTCCTCTTTTGATAAATAGCTTTTGAGCATTGCATAAGAGCATGTGCAATGTACCTTTTTCATTTTCTTCTTTCCCTATTGCTATGTTTTTAAGGAAATTGAATAATATTCACATTGTTCTTTCATTTGCTAATGAAAGTATCTTTACAAAATGCATATTCGGTGTCTTCTTTGGTTGTTAGTTGCTGTCTAATGGATTCCAATGTCTAGTGACCCCGTGTGTGCAGAGTAGAACTATTGTAAAATAGAAGTATTCCACAGATTATTACAGTATCATAGTAAAGATTGAATCTGAATTTTGATGTCTACAAATTCTAGATGTTTATAGCATTTCATAAATTTTCTTGGGTAAACAAAGGAATGTATGATTTTGGTTTTGTTAAATAGAGAAGTAATCTATCTCCATGAGAGTCAGCTTGCCTACTTTAAGAAACATATTTCCCCTATTTTAAACTTAAAATATATTGTTATTTTATTTAAAAAAACAAAAGTTATTAGCAAAATATGCTTCTCTTGTTTTGTTGAATCTAGCATATTGTCATATTAGCAATGGTTAATTATGCAGAAGGGAACTCTAGTGACTCAGAGCATAAGAAATTGTGCTGCTAAACTAAAGGTGGCACATCTCTGGTGATTCAAATCTGCCAGACACTCTGACAGGGAAAGACAGACAGTATCCTTCCATGCCTTTTGATAGCCTCTGAAAACCCTCTGGAGGGTAGAAAAAATTATTGGTATTATTATTATTATTATTTAACTAAAATAATATTAACCAATTTCCTAATGCAGCTATATTATAGGATTTACACATATGTAAGCCTGAAGATAATTGTAAATGGTAGCTTACATACACACAGTTTTGAAATATGAGCAGAGAAATAGAGACAGAGTATCTCAATGTCTTATGATTTGTTATGTTTAAAATCTTGGGTTGCTAGGATAGATGGAGTCAGTAACAGAAAGTAATTACATTTACTTTATTAAAATATTACATTCTTATTCCTGACTGCCTTTGAAAAGTTATGAAAAGGGACGAATGGAAAATAAGAAAATATTCCTCTATTTATTGCTTTCCTTTATGTCCATGTTTCTCTTTTCTCACTTTCTATCACTTTACCCTAAAGAAAGTTGACCTATAAATTGCAGTGCTTCAGTGGTCAGATTCTCACCTTTGCCAAAGTCTTAATTTTAGTTCTCAGCCAACGCAGCTCAAGCACAGCAGGCACTTATCTTCCAATGAAGAGGCCCCTGTGATGTTAGGTTTCACAAAGCTTTTAGCCTAATACAGACCACGTAGAAAGGCCTGGTGATTTTCCAAACATCAACCAGCGAAAACCCTGTGAATCAGCAATTCAGTCCTGTTGTGCATGGAATTACTGTGGGTTGCAGCCTGAAACAATGGCAGGTAACAACACAGATATAATGCAACAAACCTAATGGGTGAAACCTTAAAATTATGTCTTTGTGTTAATATCTTCCAATCTTAATATTCAATACATATCATTATGTTTTTATGTCCTGAGAATGTTTAAAATGGAGGAAATTCTTTTAAAGTAAAAAAACCTCATATTTAGATAATATAGTTATTTTAAAATGTATTTGTCCACTTTCTTAACCAACACACCTCTGAAAACTCTATGAACTTTGAGAAATAACAATAGTTATGGAAAGTCTTCAGGAATTTTTTTCATAGGGTCACTGTGAGTTGTGCTTAACTCAATGGCAAACAACAACTGATGTTATTTTAGTTACTGCTACATAAAAGAATTGACATGTATATGTTGATACTATATTTATATCCTAATCTTACATTTACATTTCCCCAATAAACATAAAAGTTTAGTTATAATTGTAGATGGTTACTGACCTTTATATATTTATATGTATTTATATATTTATCATATATAAAGTTTTTTTAAATTATTTTATGTTTTGTTTCTTTTAGATGGTAAAACATGGAAGTCATTTTCCAAACAGGTGAGTTAAAGCTCTTTATATAGTTTGTGCATATGAACATACATGTATATTATGTATGTATGATATGAATTGCATCAGTTAACTTGCAAAATGCCATTTTTACCCTCTATGTGTCAGAAAATGAAAAAGTTAAGATAATTCCAAGTGTTAGAAGATATTTAGATCAATGGTTACTACTCATTCCATAAAGTAGTTGAGCATTTTCTGATGAAATTGTGAAATCCATGTGTTCTATACCTAATGTTTATGCTCCTGGTTTAACTCTTAAAACAGTAAATATGCATGTATCTAGTAAGGGTACACATGAGTAAACACTTGCTTATATGTGTGAAATACACAAGAATATGTGTTGTCCATGATGGCGAAAAACATACTAATGATGTACTAACATCATCAGTCAAATTGATAAGCTGTGATATACTCATTCAATGAAAGCAAAGATAGCACCAAAAATAATTAATTACAAGGCATTATTACCTAGATGAATTTCAGAAGCATAATAACATACAAAGAAAGCAAGTCATGAAAAGCATAAAGTATAATTTCATTTTTAAAATTTAGAACCTAAAAAAATAGTGTTTAGGGATACCTTTCTAGATAGTAAAAAAAAAAATATCAAGGTAGAGCTTACTTTTGGGAGAGAGGAAGGAGCATGCAAGAGAGGGCTCAAAGAGACTTGTACTGGCAGTTTTCTGTAAGGAGTTCTGGTGGTGGGATCCTGTAGGATGTTGCCCTGCTAAATAAAGGGCCATTCACCAGCCTCTCTGCAGGAGAAAGATAGACAGTCTCCTTTCATTTTAATTTATAGTCTCAAAAGCTGATGCAGAGTCACTACGAGGTTTTATTTCATAAAAACATCTATTTACATAACATGGGAGGTCTTCCTGCTTGCTGGAAGTGAAGAAAACTTGAAACATTTGCTGAATAAGATCAAGGACTACAGCGTTCAATATGAGAATATCTCAACAGGAAGAAAACAAAGATCCTTACTGCTGGGCCAATAGGCAATATCATGATAGATGGGGAAAAGGATTGACCATTTCAACGACTTCATTTACTTGAACTCATAGTCAATACCCATGGCAGCAGTACTCAAGAAGTCAAAAGACATGTTCCAGTAGAAAAAGTCAGCATGTATCAAGGACTTTTTTTTTCTTTCTTCTTTTTTAAGGACTTTTTTAAAAGCTTAAGAACAAGAATATCCCATACTGTTTTCATTTGCTTTGTATTTATGAGAAATTTGGACAATGAGTAAGGAAGACTAAGGAAGATTTGATGCCTTTGAATTGTGATGTTGGTGAGGAGTATTGAATTTATTAAGGACTTCCAAAAGAAAAAAAAAATCAGTTAAACATAAAAAAAGAACAAATGTGCTTTTAAGAAGTGCAGCCTGGGTGATCCTTAAAGACAAAGATGGTGAAACTCCTTCCCTATTTTGAGGGCCTACTCCTTGGAAAAAGACACCATATGCTGGAAAGGTTGGGGGTTATTGAACGAGAGAAGACCCCTCAATAAGATCGATTGACACAGTGGCTGTAACAGTAAACCTACTGTGATGAAGAGGATGTCAGATCATTTTGTTATTATGTGCTGTTGAGTCACCTGTGACTCATAGCGACCATATGTACAACAGCCCTAACCCCTGCTCTATCCTGCGTACTGTCCTGTATACTGTATCCTGTATACTCAAAGGCATCAATTCTCATTCTATCCTCCCTGTCATTATCCAGCTCTCTGATGCAAATCAAGTGATTACATTGACCATGGCCTATATCAGGTGCACCTTAGTCTCCAGAGTGACATCATTGCTCTTCAGTTCTATCTATCTATCTATCTATATCTATCTATCTATCTATCTATCTATCTATCTATCTATCTATCTATCTACCTACCTACCTACCTACCTATCTATTCAATACTCTTCTCCAGCCCCACAGCTCAAAGGTATCAATTCTCCTTCTGTCATCCCTAGTCACTGTTCAGCTTTCTGATGCATAGCAAGTAATTGCAAAGACCGTGGCCTGAATGAGGTAGACCATTGTCTCCAGACTGACATCATTGCTCATCAGTCCTTTGGAGAGGTGTCTTACAACAGACTTTCCCAATGCAGTTAGTCTTTTAATTTCCTGGCTGCTGTTACCAAGAGTGTTGATTGTAGAGCAAGCAGACTAAAGCTGTTAACAGTCTCAGTCTCTTCATCATCTTATCATTATGCTGCCAGTCGGCCCAGTGGTGAGAATCTTTGTTTTCTTGATGTTGATCTTCTATCCATATTGAAGGCTGCAGTCTTTGACCTTTTGCAGCAAGTGCTTCAGGTCCTCCTCAGTTTTAGCAAGCAGGGTTGTGTCATCTGCATAACACAGATTGTTAATGAGTCTACCTCCAATCTTGATGCCACATTTCTTCTCATAGAGCCCAGCCTCCCAGATAATCTGTTCCATATATATATACAAAAGATACGGAGAGAGGACACATCCTTGGCGTAAACCATTCTCAATTTTGAACCAAGCATTGTTCCCTTGCTCTGTTCTGACTGCTACCTCCTGGTCCAAGTATAGGATTAGCATAAGCACAATCAAGTGTTCTGGGATTCCCATTCTTCTCAGAATCAGTCAGCCACAGTTTGTTGTTCTCTACACAGTCTCATGAGGATAGTAAATAATCCAGAGTCAGATCTGTTATTGATAGAGAGTTGTAGTCCACTTGGCATTACCTAACAATAACAGAAATTCAAACTATATATCATTACAAGCATTTTTTTAAAAAAAGATCAAAGTAATAGAACATAGAGCCTAGAAATTGATCTTTACATGTATGTGAAGACATAAAAATCTGGAAAAATTATTAATCTTTGGACGCTAAATACTGAATTGATAGATTTTCATATGGAGGAAAATGACGTTAAAACTCAAAGTTACTGTCATATTAAATAAACTTAAATCCCAATTTTCAGATAGATAAAGAACTTACTTGTGGTTTTTTAAAATTTTTTTATTATTAATATTAATGAAAATTTACAGAGACTTTGGATTTCCATTCATTCTTCGTTGCACTTTTCTCCCTGCCCACCCTTCCTCCCCCAGTGCACTCTTCTCTTTGAAAAGTGAAAAAAAACACTCTTTCATTGTTTTTTGTTTTTTTAAATTTAGGTTGTTTATTTTTCATTTCAACGAACATCTACAGAGATTTTAGAATTCCATTCATTCATTGTTGCACCCTTCTCCCTGCACAAACCTCTCCCCCCTCTTCCCCCTTTGCTCCTCTCCTTGAAAAGCAAAAGAAAAACTCCCTCATTGGTACACAGTCCCCCCCGCACCTCCCCAAACCCCACCCCCACCCCCAAATATAATCCACTCTGCAACCCTCATTGCATACTCCTACGATAACAATAATTCCCTAAGATCTTCACCCTGAAACCCACAGCGTCCCTTTTCAGCAGGAAGTAGCTAAGAGAATACGCCATCCCCTTTTCCTTATGAATCAGGGTGAAGTCTCTCTCAGGGAGGAGTGATAGGGAATGGCAAAGGACACACCGACAAAGGAGATTAATCAGAACTGACTTTGACAAGCACTGTGGCAATTGGACAATTAAAACAGACATTCGGATGGCGGGGGGAAGAAGAACAAACTGGGGAGGAGGGTTGAGAGAATGGTGCGGCAATGAAGGAGTGAAAGCCCAGAATCCCTGTGAATGTTCATTGAAACTAATAAAATTTAATAATATTAAAAAAAATATAATACTTTTAGACTATTCTCTCCCCTATAGACTTCAATACCGTAAACATATTTTCATTGTTTTACAGTCCCTCCCCCCAGTCCACTCCACTATGCCGCCTTTGTTCAGGACTCTCATCATGACAAAAATACCAAATCATATATCCCTTTTAAACAATTTTCCCCCTCATCTGTTTCAATGCAGTATACATTATTTATCCCATCCATCTGAGTCTCCCCCCAAACCCGATGTCAGTCCTGTTTTACAACAGTGATGCCATGTAGTATTTATCCTTTTTTGACTGAGATATTTCACTCAGTATAATGTCCTCCAAGGTCACCCATTTTGAATAATATGCATGAGTTTCTTGTTTTTCAATGCAGTGTAGTATTCCATTGTGTGAATATACCACAGTTTCTGTATCTGTTTGTTTGTTGATGGGCACTTAGGTTGTTTCCAGCTCTTTGCTACTGTGAACAAAGCCGCAATAAACATGGGTGTGCATATATCTCCTTGGGTGGCAGTTATGGTCTCTTTGGGGTATTCCCAGTAGTCGAATTGCTGGGTCAAATGGTATCTCTATTTGCAACTTGTTGAGAAAGTGCCACACTACCTTCCACCGTGGTTGCACCATTTTACACTTCCACTAATAGTGAATAAGGGTTCCATTTTCTCCACAATCTCACCAGCATTTGTTGCTTGCTGTTCTGTTAAATGTTGCTATTCTTACTTGGGTGAGATGATATCTCATAACTGTATTTCTTAGGTATTAAGAAAAAATAAGAGGTATACAAGCTTTTTTGACAAGGACATAAAGTAAAACTGAATGTTGATGTTGTTGTTGTTATGTGCTGTTGCATCACTTGCAGGTCATAGTGACCCTATGTACAACAACAATAGTTCAACCGTATCATCTCTGACACATATATTCCCACTACCCTTGTCACTGAGTCAATCCATCCCATCCAGAGTCTTCCTCTCTTGCCCTGTCCCTCCACCCTCTCAAGCATAATGTCCCTCTCCAAGGACTCGTCTCTCCTTGCAACATGTTCAGGGTATGTTAGACGAAGCTTCAGAATCCTTGCCTTCAAGGAACAGCCTGGTTTCTTCTTCATTAAGATGAACCTGTTTGATCTCCTGGGTATATTCAGTACTCCTCCCCAGCACCACAGTTTAAAGATACCAGTTCTCTATCATCTGTAGTCGTTGTCCAACCTTCAGATGTATGGCAAGCAAAACTGAATAGAAAATGAACTAAATTAAGTATAAGAAAATAGAATAGAAAGGAAGCCTGGGTATATGTTAGAATATCACATTAAAATTGGTTTAAACATACATCAAAAACTTCTGTCCAGCAAAAGTAAAGGAGGAAAATTTTACAATATTCATTAACAGATAATTCATAAACACCTACAGAGCAACTTTTAAAATGTGCCCTTGTGATAAGCTGCACTGCAATCACCACCGATGCGATTTATTGCCTCTAAAACCAGACAGGGTCAGCTATGGGTTGGTTCTAACTCAATTGTACTCAACAACCACCACCACCTATATATGTATTCAAAAATATTCAGCTTCATTTTCTAGTCAAAAACATAACAATTTAGAACTACCTTTAGAATCTTGAGTTTTGCATATTGGATCTAGAACATTTTCTAGTCTGAAACACCCACCAAAATCTTCTGTTGAATCAACATTTTCCAAGAGGAAAATGGATCGCTCTCATCACACAAGGGATGAGCCATATGGACTACATGGACCACACAGTACTGCATCACCCACCTCCCGTGGTGACTATGCCTGTGATCTTCTACTTTGGCTTTAAGAATGTGGAACTGTTATTTCTGGTTTAGTTATTAATACAGTTGGATAAATGGGTGGAGCTTTTGTAGCAGTGTTTTTTTTAGCAGTATTCTGTGAAGGACTCGAGATCGTTCAAGAGACCTTGTGCGAGTCACAGGTCAGCATCTCCTATAATTTGATGCTAACTGGAATCATCCTTACGGAGACACAGAAAAGTGTTGGGCAGCAAATGCTCACCTGCAAACACTGCTGCCTGTCATCCAGGTAATCATCAGCTACTTCCTGCTGCTCCTCTTCATGACCTACAGTTGGTACTTGTGCATTGCTGTCACAGCAGGAGCCAGCGCAGGATACTTTCTCTTCACCTGGAAGAAATCTGTTGTTGTGGGCATTACTGAGCGTTACCATTAACCTCACACTCCCCTGGTGTCACCTTATCAATTGCAATAAAAAGTAGTTCGAGACCGGGAGAGATGATTCCTACTCCTTTTTTTTTTCATTGCTCCTTGTCTTCTTACTTACACACACACACCTGGCTAAACACCCAGTAGTCTCTTCAGTTCAAATAGCAATCTCCTCAGACTTTCTCCCTTCTGCCTATTTTAGACTCAATTTATATGTTCTTGACTAATCTAGGTAGTTGACATGATCTTGTAATTCACTAACATGATCGCCTGATTCCTTTATAATTTGGGGGTGATTTTAAGGGTTGATTTATTTTTAAAAAAACAAAAACAACAAATCTTGTAAATTTTATTTTTTTTTTCTAAAGGTCACATAGCAAGACACCACTACATTCATAAGACAGTATGTAGTGTACAGCCATTAAAATGAAAGTGAAGAATATTGGACAGGAAAATATATGCAGGAAATATTAAGTTCAAAGAAGAAATTTCAGATTAGAATATGTAGAATAGTATAATATTTGCAAAAATAATTGTGTTTAATTTTGTTCAGGAGTCCCTGGGTGATGTGAATGGTTAAATGGTTGATTACCTGCTCAAAGGTTCAAAGTCAAAGATAGGTCTAGTGATTCTCTTCCAAAAGGTCACAGCCTTAAAAACCTTATAGAACTGGTGTTCTCAATGCATATGTGATAACGTGTTCGAATCAATTCAGTGACAACCAACAATAATTTTTTAAAAAGACAAAATAAACGAAAAGGAGATACATAAAACTTTTTATTGTAGCTCATCTCTGATAGTCTTCCCCTTCCCCCGTTTATTTGTGTGTACATGCATGTGAGCACTTTGTGTCCGTATGTATAGGTATGTTTGTACTCCATTGTTTGTTGTTGTTGTTATGTGCCATTGAGTCGCTTGTGACTCATAGATACTCTATGACCCTAAAACATGCTCTACTTGTGCCAGTTGCACTGCGTCCGACATACCCATCCCGGTTACCCCAATAACTGAATCAGTCCACCTCATAGAGGGTCTTCCCCTCCTGTGCTGTCCCTCTACCCTCCCAAGCGTGATGTCCCTCTCCAAGGACCTCTCCCTCCTTACAGCATGTCCAGAGTATGTCAGACAAAGCCCCAGAGTTCTTGCCTCCAAGGAGCAGCCTGGTTTAACCCTTTCAATGATCTGTTTGTTTTCTTAGAAGTCCATGGTACACTCAGTACTCCTCTCCAGCACCACAGCTCAAAGGCATCAATTCTCCTTCTATCCTCCCTAGTCATTGTCCAACTCTCTGATGCATAACAAGTGATTGCAAAGAC
>NW_006399878.1:3350459-3351457 GCF_000299155.1 Elephantulus edwardii | reverse complement strand
GTTTAGGGCTGTTGTACATAGGGTCACTATGAGTAGCAAACGACTCGACGGCACATAACAACAACAGCATTTTATTCTAATCTCTTTCGTAGTGTAGTTACTATACATATTTAAGAGTATACAATGAATAAAAATAAATAGGAATTTTTTTTCCTTTAAAAATAGCACTGATTGAGTCTCATGACTAATGTGACTGAATTGTACATGGAAGGAATGTTAAAATGGCAAATGATATGTTACATATATGTATAACATGTAAATAACCTTCAGTTTATTGAAAAACAATAGTTTTACCTTATCCTGGTATCCATATCCATGCATCTTAATTAGCTTCTTAATACTTATATTTCCTTATAATTAAATATAAAGATTTTATTCTAATCTCTTTCATAGTACACTTACTGTACATATTTAAAACAGTACACAATGAATAAAAATCTCTTCAACCTTAAATTTAACCTGTGATTTCTCAGAATCCATACTTCGTTGTATTTTCATTATAAACATGTATATAAATAAAAATAGTAATCAAATTATATACCTTTATTTTTTGCTTCAGCAGTTTTATCTCCTGTTAGTTTCAGAAGTCAAATACTAGGGAAAAAAGTCATTATAAATAATATCTTTTACCTAAATACAATTAGAATCAAATTCCATTTGAGTCACATGAAATCTGAACACAAATGGACAAAGAATGATATATGAATGTGTATATGAATTTTGTATGCAAACCAATATAAAATTAAAAAGTAGAAAAAATAGTTAAGTAACTAATGAATACATGTATTATATAGTTTAGTTGTTGTTGTTATGTGCCATCCAGTCACTTGCGACTCATGGCGACCCTATGTACAAGAACTCTAAACGCTGTTCTGTCCTCTGCCAACCTAGCCATCTCAAACACACTCATTCCCACCACTCCAGTCACAGAATTGATCTATCTCATCGAAGGTCTTCCTCTCCTTCACCGCCCCTCCACTCTGCCAAACATGATGTCC
>NW_006399878.1:3343419-3350359 GCF_000299155.1 Elephantulus edwardii | reverse complement strand
TCCAGCACCACAGCTCAAAGGCATCAATTCTCCTTCTATCCTCCCTAGTCATTGTCCAACTCTCTGATGCATAACAAGTGATTGCAAAGACCATGGCCTAGATCACACACACCTTAGTCTCCAGAGTTACACCATTGCTCTTCAGTACTTTCGAGCGGTCCCTAACAGCAGATTTTCCCATCACAATATGTCTTTTAATTTTTTGGCTGCTGTTTCCAAGAGTGTTGACTGTGGAACGAAGTAGACTAAAGCTGTGAACAATCTCAATCTCTTCACCATCCAGTGGTAAGAATCTTTGTCTTCTTGATATTGAGTCTCAATCCATATTGAAGGCTGCAATCCTTGACCCTCTGCAGCAAACGCTTCAGGTCCTCCTCAGTTTCATCAAGTAGGGTTGTGTCATGTACAGGGAATACCAGAAGAATATCTTTCTGTGTTACACTGATTATGCAAAGGCGTTTAACTCTGTGGATCATAACAAACTGTGGCTGACTCTGAGAAGAATGGGAATCCCAGAACACTTGATTGTGCTAACGAAACCTATACTTGGACCAAGAGGCAGTCGTCAGAACAGAGCATAGAAACACTGCATGGTTCAAAGTTGGAAAGGGTGTACACCAGGGATATGTCCTATCTCCATACCTTTTCAACCTGTATGCAGAGCAGATTATCCAAGAGACAGAGCTCTATGAGAAGTGTGGCGTCAGGATTGGTGGAAACTCCATTGTTTAGAAAGGAAATTTTTGTAGTCATTGTTTTAATTGCCCGTTCTTCACCCTAATTGGGAATGGCCTTACAGGTGACACACACCAAACAGATGAGATATGGCAGTTTGTTTATCACATACAGTGCAAGGGAGGAGGACACCACTTGATATTCAGCACCCATGATTTTTGTAGGAGTGTATGATTGATCTGTTTGAATAATTCCAGTGTCTATTATGCAGTTGAAGTCTACTACTCAGTTTGTCAGACAGTGGTGGCATGTGCTGGTGATGCTGGATGCTGCGTCACTGGTATTTCAAATGCCAGCACTCATGGTGAAAAAGATTTATTGGAGCTTTCAAACTTAAGGAAGAAAGACCTGGTGATCTACTTTTGAAATTTAGCTAATGAACCACTTCATGGACCATAACAGAACACTAAATAACTCTGTTGATTCAGAACTACTAATGGGAGGTATCAGTCAATGAAGGAAAACACGTTGGATGAGCTGGAGGGACAGTGAGAGCAAGTGAGATCCTTGGTGAGATGGATCAGCACAGTGTCTCAGTCATGCCAGTGGTTATGAGGCATATGTAGGATGGGGTAACATTTAACTCTGGTATCAATAAGGTCACCATGGGTCAGCTTCATGGCAGCTCACACAAATTCAGAGTAGTGGTCACTCTGCTTGGTCCTTAAAATAAGGAAAAAAGTTTGCTTATGGGTTCTTATCCCCTGGAGCAGAACGAAGGAGAAAATATTTACGGCATTTGAGGTCTTCTGGTTTTCTTCAGATGTTAAGGTGCAAATAAATAATACTGGGCCTTAATTTTAGGTTTTATCTCACAATAATTGAAGAAAATTATATATACATTACAGTTATGGGTCATATAACATCCACAATAAATTCTATGACATAGTACATTTTATTATTTGAATGCTGTGTGAACACCACTTTATATTTAAAGTTGTTGTTAAGTGCCACCAAGCTGAGTACAACTCATAACAACTCCGTATACAATGGATCTGAACGCTGCCCTATCCTGTGGCATCCTGACTATCTCTGACATACTCAAGCCCACTCTTAGAGTCACAGTGTCAATCCGTCTCTTGGAGGATCTTCCTTTTACATGCTGACTCTCCACCTTTCAAAGCATGATGTTCATTCCCAAGGACTTGTTCCTTCTAACAGCATTCCTAAAGTATGTGAGATAAAGTGTCACTATCCCTACCCCCAAGGAGCACCTGGTCAGCACCTTTTCGAAAACATACTTGTTTGTTCTTTTGGAAGTCCATGGGATAGTGAGCACGCTTCTCTAACACCACACTCAAATGTATTGGATTGAGAAGTTCTGTCATCCTTACTAATTATCCAACTTTCAGATGGATAGCAAGCAATTAAACCATTTCAGGAAGTAGGATATGATCAAGAACCAACGCTGATGAAAGAGGAAGGCAGCATTCGCAAAAAATAAGGCCACAGTAATAGATGGGATACCAGTTGGCATGTTTCAGCAATAAGATGCAGCCTTAGACATGCTCACCAAGCTATGACAGGAGATTTGGCTTTCAGGCCAGCCGATCGTAAGAGATCCATATTTTTTCCTGTTCCCCAAAAAAAGATGCTCTCACAGCCTGTAGAAATTACCGAACAATACCATTAATAACACATGCAAGTAAAATCTAGGTGAAAATTAATAATTTTATAAACAGTACATCTTTTTTAGTACATATTTGATAAATTTGTGTCAAGGTAACTCCCCATTAGTTGTTCTGGCCTTTCATTGGGCCTCGAGCCTCAAATTTTTGTTTTTAATTGCTGCTTCTGAGCACTGTCTGCTACCCCTGTAGGAACCCTGGTCAGATTGAGAAGTCCTGAGGGATGGAGCCTAATATCTCCCTGTGGGCACCTACCATTGGAATGATTGGGTAGGCACATACGAAGACAGCACAGGTGCTCTGCTATCATCCTGTAGCTCTGAAGCTACAGACTACAAGTGATCAGTTTGAGATTGGGCCCAAGAGTCTGCAATTTTTTTTAAAGACCTCAGGTGATGCCCTGGTTGTTGGGTAACCACATCTTAGGCAGCGCGAATCAGATCTACAAAGATAAGTATTGTTTTTTGTTAATATGTCACCTGATGGTCTAATTTTTAAAATTTTGTATTACTGCAGATTATCAGATTCTTTTCATTCATTTTCTTCACAACTAACCTAATTGCAATTTTAACTTGTTATTTGTAGTGAATTGTTCACAACACTTGATTTAATATCTGAGCAGGGATTCAGTATTTAAATTCTCCAAAGGAATTTCCCTGCAGTTCTGATGTTGTTGTTGTGCACCATAGTGTTGTAACAGACCCATACCTGACCCCCCAGTGAGTTTTTAGAGACGGTTAATTACTGCTCCTCCTCTGATGGAGCAGCCGGTAGCCTCGAACCATGTGCCTTTGAGATTGCAGTGCAACTTCTTGCACAAGGCCACCAGAGCTTGCTTGTTAGCTTTGATAAAAACAATGGAGAAAAGTACTGTATGGTGCCACTGTTGTAGAATGAGGCTGACATCGGGATGGGAGAAAAACTGAATAAATTATGTATACTGCATTGAAGCCAATTAGGGAGAGAACAGTTTAAAAGTAATATATTTTAGGGCATTATGATTATCATAAGAGTTCTGAATGAGGGTTGCAGAGTGGCGTATACTCAGGGTGGGAGTCGGGGAGTGTGGGGGGATTGTATACCAATGAAGGAGTTTTTCTTTTGCTTTTCAAGAAGAACAGCAAACTGGGGTGGGGGGGTGAACGGTGAGAAAAGTGCAACAATGAATGAATGTAAATCCAAAATCTCTGTAAATGTTCATTGAAATTAAGAAAAAGTAATTTTTTTTTTAAAGGCTGACAAATACAGCCAGAAATACACAACCAAAAAAAAATGGAGAAAAATATAGTTGACTGAGAGCAGCTGAAGTCTGTTTTGTGGGGTTGGTTTTTTGGGTTTCACACACACACACTTTTTTGGGTACACTCACACTCTTAATCTTTAAGACAATATCGTAGTACCTCATCTTCCAGTACATCCATTGTCATCTTTCTTAGGGTAATTTTTAAAATATTCCTTATTCTTTCATTTTATAATCCATTGTCATCTACTCTAGTACTACAATTAGATAAAACACACACATGCACAAACAGTTGCCCTCAAGTTGATTCTGACTCATGACAAGTTATGTGTGTCAGAGTAGGTCTGTGCTCCAAAGGATCTCCAGTGGCTGATTTTTGGGGGAAGTAAATTGTCAGGCCTTTCTTTCATAATGCCTTGGCCAGGACTCAAGCCTCCATCCTTTTGATTGACAGCTGAGTGTGTTAATTGTACCAGCCAGCCATTTTCTGTTGAGTCAGTTACAATTCATAGTGATTCTACATGTGCCACCATGGAGACATGGAGAACTGTGCTTAATACAGTTATCTGTGACTGATTTATCGGAAGGAGATGGCTAGACTTTTCTTTCAAGGTGCCTCTGATTGAGCATGAATGTCTAGTGTGTTGGGACCAACAAAAACATTCCTTCTTTAGCATAATAAAAATAAAAAGTTGGTGTTAAGTTAGTTGCATGCAATTTATGGCAACCCTTTGTATTGCAGGGTAGAGAGAGTTAAGGTTGTGACCTCTAAGAAATAGGTCATCTTGGCCATTCTTCCAAGGCACCTCTGAAGAATTTTTTGCATACGCATTTAAATTATCTTTTTTTTTAAATTTATTATTAGTTTCAGTGAAAATTTACAGAGACTTTGGGTTTACATTCATTCATTCATTGTTTCACTTTTCTTCCCCCCCCCCAACACTCCCCCATCTTGGAAAAGTAAAAGAAAAATTCTTTCATTGTTTTACAATCCCTCCCCCCAGGTCCACTCCACTCTGCAGCCTTTGCTCTGGACTCCCGTCGTGACAAAAATACCTAATCACGTATCCCTTTTAAACAGTTTTCTCCCTCATCTGTTTCAATGTAGTATACCCTATTGAACTCATCTTTCTCAGTCTTCTCCCAACCCCGATGTCAGTCCTGTTTTACAACAGTGGCACCATGCAGTATTTGTCCTTTTGTGACTGAGATACTTCACTTAGCATAATGTCCTACAGGCTCACCCATTTTGAGTATTATTGCATGAGTTCCTTGTTTTTCAGTGCAGCATAGTATTCCATTATATACCACAGCTTCTCTATCCATTCATTTGTTGATGGGCACTTAGGTTGTTTCCAACTCTTTGCTATTGTGAACACAGCTGCGATAAACATGGGTGTGCATATATCTCCTTGGATGGCAGTTATGGTCTCTTTGGGGTATATTCCCAGTAGTGGAATTGCTGGGTCAAATGGTATCTCTATTTGCAACTTTTTGAGAAAGTGCCATACCTCCTTCCACAGTGGTTGCACCGTTTTATACTCCCACCAACAGTGAATAAGGGTTTCAGTTTCTCCACAACCTCGCCAGCATTTGTTGCTTGCTGTTCTGTTAAATTTTGCTATTCTTACTTGGGTGAGATGATATCTCATAGTTGTTTTTAAATATCTTTTTTTATCTATTTTTAAATGTATGATTTACCTATTGATCAGTATTCATGCTATCTTATAGGAATTAAATCAAATGCTTTCAGAAACACCACCAGTTTGGAAAGGATCATCAAAATTATTTAGAAATCTTAAAGAAAGAGGTAAGCTAATTTTTATACATGTGTCTTTTTTAATAATGACATTATTATTAACAGTCTCATTATTACTAACTGTGACATTATTACTAACAAATATTAATACTATTTATGTATGTATTTTTATCATACTTACAAAGGCTTTCAATTTTATATAAATACTAAGAAACTCTTTTATGTTATGATAAGTAGTATGTTGTGTTACTCACCAGTAGCTTGGCTGGTCTAATTCACCAGCTACTCCTTGAAGGAAGATACGCATTCTCTATTCATTTCAGAAATCCAATGGATAGTAACTATGGGTAAAAATTGACTCAGTAATAGTTGTAGTATAAGCAAAGCAAAAGATAAAAAGGAAAATGCAAAAATATTCGTTTCTTTTACGTTGTTGTTAAGTGCCATCAAGTTGTAGATGACTCAGAGCAAGCCTATGAACAAAAGACCTGAACACTTGTCTAACTTTCATCATTTCTTCAAGTTTAGAGTTTCCAGAGGCAAGCTATTTTGGAAATGGATGCCACTTCTGTGTCCAAGCTTGTTTTCATTGTGGAGCTCCACCAAACACTGTCCACCATGGATAACCATTATTGCATTTGACACATCAGTGTCACAGTGTTCAGCATCACAGCAACCACGAGTTACCTCTGCACAGCAAATGAACATACCAGTACTATACCACTTGAAAGAGTGTTTGACCAAAAACAATTAAAACCAGGCCTGAGGGCCACAGATTAAAATAACTCCATACTCAGCTCCAAGCCTGCACAGAGAGACAAAAGCCCAAGACTCAACGCTCTAAGGCCTCATGAGTTTCCAAAGACCCTAAATGAAATTTCATAGAAACCAGACTTGCATTCTGGGCTTTTACATAGTATAACAAATATCCCAAATTATTTAACAATAAAAAGAACTGTTACAATTAAATATTTTTAGCCATATGGGAACATATATGTTATATTTACCTAAAGAAAACATTTTTCAAAATATGAGATGTCCAAATGTATAAAAATAGTAATCAAATTATATAGCTTTTTTTTTTTTGCTTCAGCAGTTTTAACCCATGATACTTCTAAAAGCTAAATACTAGGAAGAAAGTAATTATAAATTATACATGTCCGAAAAGATTTCCTTATTGATTTAAGACTATCATTAATTACTTGAAAAATGAAAGGAAGTAAAATATACTTACATTTCCTTATAATTAAAGATGTCAGAAGAAACTCTGAAGATTGCACTGGAGCGTAGAGAAGCCAAATCACAAGGAAGAATTCAAGATACTAAAGAGCTGAAAAGAAGATTCCAAAAGGCAGCACGTAATGACAAAGCAAAATATTACAATGAAATGTGCGAGGAGCTAGAGTCGGAAAATCAAAAGGGCCTAACTCGTTCAGCATTTCTTGAGCTCAAGAAACTGAAGAACAAATTCAAACCTAAAGTTGCTATAATCAAGGATGCTTTAGGCAGAATATTAAATGATCCAGGAAGTATTAAAAGAAGATGGAAGGAATATACTGAGTCATTGTATCAAAAGGA
>NW_006399878.1:3302526-3340574 GCF_000299155.1 Elephantulus edwardii | reverse complement strand
TCCCTATTCACTGTCCAACTCTCTGATGCAAAGCACATAATTGTGAAGACTATAGCCTGGATCAGGCCCACCTTAGTCTCCAGCCTGATGTCATTGCTCTTCTGTACTCTTGAGCGGTCCCTCACAGCTGACTTTCCCAATGCAATTGGTCTCTTGGTTTCCTGGCTGTGGTAGTAGTTAACTGTAATGTATAATGCATGATAAAGCAGTTAAACAGCTTGGTTTTTAAGGAACTCTCCCTAAAAATTAATTTAACTGTTTTTTGAAAGCAATTTAATGGGCATTTTAAAATCTTATTTTTAAACTTTGCCGTATATACTATGTATACTGTGTGTTCATTTTTTATATTTTTATTGTTACACTGGTTTATTTACAAAATTTGAATACCTTGTTTTCCAGAACAGATTTCTTCTAATTTTCCTTACCAGCACCCCCATCAAATGTGCATGTTCATTTTTATTCTTTGATCCTGGATTTAAATTGAAGGTTTGCTTTCAATTAAAGAGTTTTCCACTTTAGTACATGGAAAGTTGTTGTTGTTGTTATGTACTGTCAAATTGCCTGCAACTTATAGTGACCCTATGTACAATAGCCCTAAACTCTGCTCTGTCCTGTGCCAATCTTACTGTCTCTGATACACCTAACCACACTACCCCAGTCACTGAATCAACCCATCTCATCAAGAGTCTTTCTCTCCTGTGCTGCCCCTCAGTCCTCCCAAGCATGACGTCCCTCTCCAAGGACTGGCCCCACCTCCTAACATGTCCAAAGTATGTCAGAAGAAGCTTCAGAATCCTTGCCTCCCAAGGAGCAGCCTAGTTTCACCCTCTCTAGGATGAACCTATTTTTTTCTCCTAGCAGTCCATGGTGTATTCAGTACTTTCCCCCAGACCCACAGCTCAAAGCCATCAACTCTCCTTCTATCATTCCTAGTCATTGTCCAGCTTTCTGATGCATAATACGTAATTGCAAGGACTATGGCCTGGATCAAGCACACCTTAGTCTGCAGATAAACATCATTGCTCTTCAGTACTCTGGAGATGTCCCTGACAGCAGACTTTCCCAATACAATTTGTCTTTTTATTTCCTGGCTGCTGGTACCAAGAGTGTTGATTGTGGAGCTAAACAAACTAAAGCTGTAAACGATCTCAGTCTCTTCATTATCTATCATGATGCTGCCAATCAGCCCAGTGGTGAGAATCTTTGTTTTCTTGATGTTAAACTTCATTCTATATTGAAGGATACAGTCCTTGACCTTCTACAGCAAGTGTTTCAGGTCCTCCTCAGTTTCAGCAAGCAGAGTGTGTTGTCTGCATAATACATATTGTTGATGAGTCTTCCCTCAATCCTGATGCTACATTTCCTCTCAGAGCCCAGTCTCCTTGATACTTGCCTGATTTTTATGTGTGTGTATAAATATATACTGTATGTGTATTTCTATGCATGAGTGCCTAAAAAAGATGATCATAACCAAGACTGTCACTATTAAATAATCTTTCCCTTGAGGAAATCTTGAGTTACCTAACAAATGAAAGATACATAACTTCTATATATGATCCAACATCATTGTAATTTCTACTTGGTCAATTAAAAAGCAATCAGTCAAATGGGATTGTGGAGACCAGAATCCAACTTCCCTTACTGCATCATTTTTCCTTTTTTTTTTTTCCCAATCCCTATGGAATCTAAGTATATATCATTATATGCAATGACCATCCCAGAATCTTTCTCCCATAACGTTCCTAGCAATCAACCAGAACTATCTATAGGTCACAATATTCTAGTATAAACAAAAGAGAATGCTTTCAGGGCCTCGTAGTTAGCTCCCTTCATGTCTCCTGACAAAGTGCCTGAAAGTGGCTCCTCTTCCCTTTGTTCGGCAACAAAAAGGTGGCCTTGAAGAATATCAGGTAAAATGGAGTTTTAAGTTTCACAATCAGATTAAGGGCTTTATAATCTATTGCAAAACATCAAAATTATCCAGTGTCTAGTAAAGTACTACAATTTGGTTTTTATTTTCTTAACTATTCATTTGAAAGGTCCATTCAGTTGTTAATTCTGATATTTGTTGTTGTAGTTCAAAAGCAATAATTCTAGTAACAGAATGTATATTTTTTATTTACTACACACAACTCTTTCAAGTTTGTAATTATGAGGTTACACTTAATTTAAGTGTATACACAAAAAGAGTAAGCCATTTATCTAAAATATAAAACTTCTTAGAAGAGTTTAATAAGAAGAGCACCAAGTTTAAGAATAATAAATGATAACTTGAAAGAAGAAAAGTGTTAAGTATGAAGGCCTTACAATGTTATTATCTTCAAATTTTTATGGCAAATTTATAAGTTAAAAGTTAGCAACAAGTTTAAAAATTATAACTCCATTTAATATTCTAGTTTTCATTTTTTAACAAAGATTTTTGAATTATGACAGAATCTGTAGTTTTCTTCAGAGACATGATGAACAATTTTGTTGTTTCCTCTTTATTTTGTTACAGTAATTTAGCCTCATTTAAAATAATTTCTAGGGTAGTTTATAAAATTCAAGTTATTCATAATTATTGCTATTGTAATTACTTTGATAAACATGAAAATAAAGTATTATTTTGCATATAACTGATTATTTTTCTTCTAGGTGTGATTTCTTACACAGAATATCTTTTTCTTTTATGTATTTTAACAAGTAAGTATACTTATTAAATCTGTTATGCATACAGTTTCATATATAGTCAGAACCTTGGAAAACAAATCTTTTATACTCATTTGAAAATCACTTTAAATATATCCATGTGGTTTTGTAAATTCATGTCAGAATACTATATGAAAATATTAAGCATAGCACTACCACATGTCAAACACATAATTCATATTCTTTTAATAAATATATATGTTACTAAATAATATTACAGCATTAATATTATATTCATAAATTATAAATTTTTTGTGGTGTTGATCTTTGTTTTCATGTAAAATAAACTATAACAGATTTCAAGGACTAGGAGTAGTTCTTGTACTAGCATCATGCCTTTAGCAATTAGACTGTTTTATGTTGTGCTAAACTGGAAAGCTTCCGTGAAGACGCAGATCGTAGTCGTGATGAGCACCGCCATAAGAATTAGGGGAGGGCAGTGTCAGGTTAGCTGTTTAACCAAAACAATTTTGTACAAAATTTGGAAGATTTATGTATAAAACAACACAGTGCTAGAGAAAATAAGGACATTGTGGGTTAGGAAAGCCAGTTGTTGAAATGGCAGAAGGTATGAGTTAAAGATGTGACACAGTAGCTCTTGCTGAAGAAAGGTTTAAATCTTTGGTATCTATGAACTTCCTCTGGAGTTTAGAGCCCATCTGTAGATGTTTCTTGAGAATCTAATTGAAAAATTATAAGAGATTGTTCAGATCAGAGTAAGAAAAACCATGAAAAAATGTTTTCTAAGAATAGACTGCACAGGGCTCAGTAGGGGATGTGTAAGCACGTGTAGAAAAGCTGACCTAGAACCAAATATTCCCACCAATAATGTCCTCCCAGACCACTTGGGATGGCAACAACTTGACAGCAATTTGTAAGCAATTTTTCAATGATCTGTCTGATTCTATCATGTTTTCTTAACATGATAACTTAGAAAATGAACAACCTTTGTATTGGTTTAGTCTGGAAGGGTACATTGCTTTTTACTTACTGCAATTTTAAATATGCCCACTTAGTAATTGGAACAAGTTAAACTGTTCTTAACTAGAAGTAGTTTGGCCACTTTATTTTATTTTTGTTAGATCTCAACCCCCTTGTGATAGTCCCCGTCAGACGGTGCTGTGTTGCAAATGCAGTGCCATTTTAAACCATTTTACCAGAATCTTCCGGCAACTCCTTTTATAGCTACTTTTGCCCATAAATGAAACATTGTCACAGTAGATTGCTTAAATGCCCCTATTTTCACCCCAAGAGCCATTACTTTATGTGTAATAAATGGTAGTGTTTGGAACGGAAAAAAAAAAGAATAGACTGCACAATCATTGATTAATCTCTGTTATGTATCTACATATATGTTCTTTTTACCTTTAATGATTTTTTGCTTTAAAACAGTGCTTTTTAAGGTTTTTTTAAAGCTTAAAATTTAGTCATTCGATATGGTCTCACTTTCTTTCCCACTTTGTTTAGTGAATGATAAATTAAGATTAGAGTGCTAAAGTACATGGAAGAATTGAGTTTGCATCAAGGACTGGTTTCCATTCCTATTCTTTTCAAAGGTATCTATTACTGATTAAGAAGCTAGGGCTATTTACTTTTTTACTGGTTAGAGCATTTTGCAACTGGGAGTGCCAAGTGTGTATGTGTGAGGTCTCTTTTTAAATTTATTGCCAGTCATCTGAGATATTTTAAGAAAGGCATACACACTGAGAAGCTCCTTAAAGGAGTCTTTCGGGTTTTCTTCTATACAATTTTTCTTCTTTATATTTCATATGAAAAAAAGAAAGAGGAAAGGGATTGGGCTTTATTATAAAATTCATGAAATTAAAGTAGTTCATAGTTTATGAAAACTTGTCTTTCTCAGAAAACCAATTGTTCCTTGTATTTTGCAGAGTTGGGATATTTTATCTTTCTCTTTTGTGAAGTTTCTAAAGTCTAAGCCCCCACATAGAAACTGTATGAAAAATACCAAAGATTTCCCTCTCACTTTTTTCATGGTACTAGAATTATACTTCAAATAATTATATTAAAATTGACTATCTTGTGTCATACCAATGTCTGTAATCTTTAATTTGTTAGATAAAAACAATTTGTGCACTGTAACCAAACCCTACAAAAAAGCTCATTATTTTATAACCTCTTGTATTGCTTGACATTTATACTTAAAGGTTATTTTAGTCATAATTTTTTTTATAATTTGGAATCATTCATGTATACTTCACATTTCTTATTTTTCTTTTTTTCTAGTACTCTCAAGAGCTTAATATATTGAAAGTATTTCAGCAATGGCTAGCTGATATTTTTCTTTGAAACAAACTGATAGACTTGGATAAAAAATAGAAATATGTATTTTTTAGAAGCAAAGTAGTCAGTTTTATCTGATGGTGGTATTAAGGAGCCTCACACAGTACTCTTTAAAGTATATTATCAATTATTAAGTATGCTACCATATGAATTGGTAGTATTCAGACTTTCATATTTTATGTAACTAATTGTAGCAGGTTACCTGTAGTACTCTTTAATAAAGTATTTCTACTGTATCTTGCTGTGCAGAGGTAATTTGTGCTTGTGTGAAGCTGAACACTGCGACACTGGTGCCAAATGTGATAATGGTTACCCATGGTGGACAGGTTTTGGTGGAGCTTCCTGATTAAAACAAGCCTGGAAGCAGGAGGGACATCCACTTCCAAAATGGCTTGCCTCCGGAGACTCTATGAACAGTGCTCAGGTCTTTCATTCATAGGGTCACTATGAATCGTCTACAATTCAGCTGCACTTAACAACAACAACAGTATAAACATGGGTAACCTCTTAAAACTGATACAGACTTTCTGCTTGAATATACATTTTTCCTTTCATGAATATTACTTGTTTGTTTTTTTCTGACAGAGCCACATGCGGGTTTTAGAATAGCTTTCAACATGTTTGACACTGATGGCAATGAGATGGTGGATAAAAAGGAATTTTTGGTGGTATGTATATGATGGTCCCATTTTTATCATTAATTAAACATTACTTATATTTGTGTGCTTTATGTTATTAGGAATAAATACTATTGTGAAGGGAAAATAATGAAAGTTTTTTATTACTTCATTTTAAGTTTATGAAGTATAGATTCATGTACTACTTTGACTAATATTTCCATTATTACAGTATAAATTGAATTCTGTGGGTAATAACGATTATAATAATTTACACATTATCCTTTCCATTTAAAATATGTCTCGTATTTTCTGTGGTGGCCATACAGACAATTCTAGGTTACAAGTTCCCAGTGAATACTTAATGTCTATCATTCCATGACAACTGCTTGCCATGGAGATTTTACTTTATTCTCCTTGAAGCACTTAACAACTTTTATTCTTTTCTTATTCGTTCAGGCTTATACACCTGCCATGTCCTCTTTTTTCCTGTTCCTTTTTCCTATCTTTGATCAAAAGCTATTCGAAAGCAGAAAGAGTAAGATTGTCCTTCGATACTTCCTTCCCTTTCTTACCCAACCAGTCCAGCCTTAGAGCTGGTGACGCTGATGAGACTTAAGCTGCTCGCTTATCTTAATGTGACCCTCCTTTCTCCACTTGAATGGTTTCTTATTTTTCTGTCTAGGTACCTCACATCTGCTCTTGGGGCAAAAATCTGGTTGTGTTTTTTTGGTTTTTTTTCTCTGATTAGAAAGTTATGAAATTTATTCCTTAGCAAGCGAGGCTACTCCTAACATTCACATTCAACTCTTCCTTTATGTATTATACTCTTCTTGTAAAGAGACTATTTTGGGCATTTTATTTTGAAATGGAACTACTGACATTTGTATAGAAATAGAAAAAGAAGAGAAGAGCTAGTACATGAGCAGGCCATTTTTTTTCTGTGTAACAAGCCATAGGGCTGGCTGGCTAGTGTCTCAATGGCGGTCTCATCTTGAGGGTAGTCACATAAGGGAAGTTTCTGGGGCCGTGTTTGTTGTGTGTTAATGTTCTTTTTTTGCCCTCAAAAGTGGATGGCCCTTGAGGTATTAATTTATAATATTTTTTTCCACTCTACAATTTTGCAAACACTATTTTTTTTAACTACAGTGTATTCACATAAGGTAAGAAGTAGATGTACAGAAACTCATACAGGATATTTGAGCCTTGAATGGTTTCCCTTTCAGCTTCAAGAGATATTCAGGAAAAAGAATGAAAAAAGAGAAACTAAAGGAGATGAGGAAAAACGTGCATTGCTGGTAAGGATAGTATATAGTTTCAGGTGGGTTTTCCTGGTAAGATTTATTTCTTTATATTGGGCAACAATAGTTAAAGTTTGTAACTTTGGACATGTCCCTTATAAACTTTCTAATGCTTCAGCATGTACATGCATTGATATCAATATTTATGTCAAATATTGATATTGAACATCTGTATCCATAATCATTCCTTAAATTATTTTCATCACAGTTGTTGTTATCCATGAGATTTGAAGGGTATATCATATAGATTAATACAGATCATTATGCATCTAAAATTTAAAGGTGAATTGCAAAGATTTAATTATAAATGTGAATGAATTTAATGATGATATAACAGTATGAATCTTAGATCAAGTACAAGGAATATGTGCCCTGCATTCTTTGAAATATGTATAATAGATTCTTCTGATAGGTTATATTTTCCTTACTCTGAAGTTAGTTAAATGATACTTTAGCTTCTGATCAGTTTTCTTTTTTTTTGCTTTTGCCATGTATTTCATCCTGATGGTAGGCAAATTCACGATATCATACTGCCAGGTTCTATACTAGGTGATCTGCATATATTTTCTCAACTCATTTACCCAGTGACTAAGTCCTGTGTTACAGTCCCATAACTGAAAAATTTTTTTAAGAATATTAAGAAATATGCTCAACCAAACAGCTGCACCTCTCTGGAGGTTTGAATGCACCAACAGCTCTGAAGGAGAAAGGTAGGCAGTCTCCCCTTACACGATTCACAGCCTCAGAAACCTGATGCAAAGTCAACTACAAGTAACTCCTAAGCTCCATGGCAATATGTTAGCATTTGAGGAATTTGAATTTATTCTCCTAAACTGTGAGAAAATACATTTCTATTTGTTGAAGAAAAAAAACAAAAAATATTAAGAAACAAAGCTAGATGATAATTGAATAGATTATTACGTTTTCTTTAGATACTATATTAAAAATGGTAAGGAGTTATTTGAATTTTTTTAGGTTGCCTCCAATTATAATCAACAGGCTAGGTAAACTTTTATAAACTGCCCTTTAGAATCCCATTGCCATTGAGTCAATTCTGGCTCATAGTGAGATGTTAGAACTGATTATACCTGCCTTATATGATTTCTAAGGCCATGCTATCCCGCAGCACAGATCACTATATGTTTCTCCTCTGGAATAAATTGTTGGGTTGGAGTGCCGGCCTTTCTGTTAGCGGTCAAATTCTTAACCACTACACACCAATGTTCTTTGGCAACAACATAAACAACACAAAACAAGACAAAAACCCAAACAAATTCACTGTGGTCAAGTCCAACTCAAAGATTTCTAGTCTAGAAACCTTTATTGGGTTTATAGGCTAAAAAATCCTTTCTTAGAAAACTCAGTAAGATTTTCTAGGCTAAAATCTTCATCGGAAGAGACTGCCGGTGATTCTCCTGCAGAGCAGCTGGTGAATTTGAAATGTTGACCTTTGCTTAAAAGCCTGCTAGAACTCCTTTGCAGTGTTCTGATTGAGGTAAATCCTAGTGGAAACAAATTGTCTCATCTTTCTCTGACAAAGCAGTTAGTGCATTTGAACCACTATGTTTCAGTTAGCAGCCCAATATCTAATCCTCTTTGTCACTGGGGCTCTTACTTTAAATAAATAGTGTAAAATAAAATTTAATCAGTTCAAATTGACATCACTTAAAATGTAACAGTTTATAGTAAATTACCACTAACAATCTGCAACAATATCATTCAACTACAAATATTATAATAATGAAAATATATGATGGCATTATAGAGGCTCAGGAACAAGAATTTTCTGGGTTTGAAGAGGGTCACAAGCTCAGGAATAAGGTTTTCTGAGGTTCAGATCCTATATTACCCCCCATTACTAAATCCTTGTCCTCTTTATAATTCAGTTTTTTATTTGCCTGTAAGGCTAATAGTAGTAATGGCCACAAATGACTGTTAGGAGTTTAAATGAGCTAAAAGCTCATGGCTACTTAGTAATTAATTGCCAGTGAATTGGAACTGACTCATAGCTGACCCGCCAGTGGGTTTTTGATAGACTATAAATCACATGGAAGGAGATTGCCTGTCTTTCTCCTGAGGAGTGCCTTAGTGGATCCAAACTGCCAGAGAGTCATGGCCTTTGGTTTAGCATCACAACTCCCTACAGACTACACTGCCAGAACTCCCTATTGGTTACTTAATAGTATATGAAATATAATGAACACTCAGAAAGGTTAGCTAATAATAATACTTAAAGTTCTTCAAGCAGAATACTTAAAACTAAATTAAAATATTTACATAAATGAAAAGTGACTATACTTTGGGGGAAAAGAAGGAATATAACATTTCTTGAGAAGTTACGTATGTGCTCTGCTCTATGCTAGATCCATCATAAATGCTTTACCCCTATAGTCCCCACTACAGTTCTGTCAGGTAAGTATCATGCCTGCTTTATGGGTGAGAAAGCTAATTAGAGAGGTTAATTGACTTGCCCCAAATACCAATATTACTAAGAGTAAAACCAAGATTCCAGTACAGGTCTCTCATACCATTTCCACTGCCATGCTGCTGCATCTAGGTTATCCCCTATTCCATTGTGTCTAAATAAAACTGCGTACATGTTTTTCTAATAGGACCCTGTTTTACTCATAAAAGGTTCTATCAGAAGGTAATAATGAAAATGTATGAATGCAGATTCATTTAATTATGTTAATTGTATGAGATTTTAAAAGCTTTGCTACTCATCTTTAACATTTATACCACTTGTGTGTGCTCAATATAAAATGTAGCATAATGATTTGCCCTTCCTAATTGATTATTTTGTCATCTTTTTCTTTTTTTCTTTTGCTATACTTGGGTTCATTCTGAAATGTGACACTTCATTTGGCCCTTTGTGCTCTATGTCAGCGTCTTCAACTATATGGATACCATTCTTCTACTAATAGTGTATGTACAATACTTTAAATGTTCTTTATGTATATAGCCTTCACCTGTTAATACTTGGTAACATTATTTATGTGAAGTTATCTCTGCTATTTATAATGATTAGGAGTTTATTGAATACAATAAGATGCTATCAACCCATAATCATACTTTTCTTTGTCATATTATGAGCACACTAAAAATGTATAGTGCAAGCATAAGTTTATAATTTTAGTTTAAAACAAGAAAAAGTTCAATAAGCAACAGTAACTAACAGATTAAAAACTCTGGTAGGATAATTTAAGTTTTATATTTTTCAACTCTGAAGAGCTATGAACAAAGTATGGAGCAGATTCTCAGTCTGTGTGCCTGCACACTCTAACTATTTTAAGAACTGGATCTGTCCAATGTATATAATTTTTTCCAGTTCTAATAAAGAGATATATTAATGGATAGAATTTCCTGAGTTAGTGTTTCTCCCAAATTTGCCCTGAAAGTTTTGTTGCCTACTATTTATGATTGATATAAGACTCTATTATAAATTGGTACTTTATCAGATTTGTGTTAAATATATCAGTATATTTTAAAGAGAACTATTATTTTCAGACTCATCTGGTTTTTTAAGAAGTTAGAAAGTTCCTGTAAATTAGTTTCTAAATTATCTGTCCTTCTCATCATGCTTAGCTTTCTTTTTCTCTGTTCTCTTGGGGAAAATTGTAATTTGTTAATTAACCTGATGCTAAGTAAGAATAGACCGTGACCTCAGTTAAACATGAACATACATAACTCATTCAATTTCTCCAAAGTTTCTTCCTCCCTTGCAAAGATCCTTCCTCATTCAGAAAATTCCTCAAAATATTCCTAAAAGAGCTACCTCTGAAGCTCTTGAATTCTAGGTGGTTGACACAATATTGTGCTGCTCAAAGTATGCAGTGTTAATAGGACACAATTCTAAAAGCAAATCGATTGCCTCCTGCATTGAATAGTTCAGCAAAATTGCAAACACTAAAAGTAACCCTCTCCTAGATTAAAAACTGGAGGGCAATTCAGAATAAAGTATATCCAGAACATTTTACCTAAGTGGCAAGAAATGGGCATAGACAGATATCTTAGATTGAGAAACATGCCAACTCCATAGGACCCTTGTTTTTAGGTGGCATTGGATCTACCATAGTGACCCTGTCAACAACAGGTAGAAGCCTTACCCTGTGTTGTGTCATCTGCCATGTTTAAGCTCATTGTTGCAGTCACTGTGTCAGTCTATCTTATTGAGGATCTTCCTCTCTTTTGCTGTCCCTCTACCTTTTTTTATTCTGAGGTCTTTTTGAAAGGACTGGACTCCCCCTGGAAATATGTCCAAAATATGTGAATCAGAGTTTCATATTCTGACCTCTAAAGATCATTCTGGTAGCAGTTCCTTCTAGACATACTTGTGTGGTTTTTTTTTTACAGTCTCTGGGCTATTCAGTATTCTTCCCCAGCGTCACTGGTGTTCTAACGCATTGCCCAACTTTTAGATTCATAGGAAACAATTAAAACCACCATGGCTTGGATCAAGCACACCTTAGTCCTGAAACTGGCATCCTTACTCTTTAGCACTTCAGAGAGATTATTGACAGGAGATTTTCCCAATGAAATAAGTATTTTGATTTCTTGACTGCTGCTGCCATGGCTGTTGATAGTGGATTTAAGTTAAATCATTGACAACATCAGTCATTTCTCCATTTATCATGATGTTGTCTATTGGTCCAATTGTGAGAAGTTTACTTTCTTGATGTTCAGTGTAATCCATTTTGAATACTGCTGTCTTTTTATCTTCTTCAGTTGTGTTGCATATCTTTCTCAGTTTCTGTAAGCAAGGTTTATTTCATCTGCCTAACATGGGTTATTCTAATCTAATGGGTCATTTCATCAACTGTTTTCCTATCAGGGCAACATTTACTTTTCCTTTAAACTCATAGCTGTTATTTATATAGTTTTAAAAGTATATCTCAGAATGATATTAAGAGGAAATATTTCCCAATATAACTTTAGTTTCTTGAAAGAACAGCGAGAATGATCTTAGAAACAAAGATGATGGAACTGTGTCTCACATAGTCTGAGTGTATTATCATATGATAGGTCAGCAAAAAAGAGAAAGACCTTCAACAAATGGCTGCAGCAATGTGTTTAAGCACAAAAGAAATTTTAAGGATGATGCAGGATTGGGAAGAGTTACATACAAAAGGCGGCTATGAATCAGATCTGACTTGACAGCACCTTATAACTGGAGTTTTAGTGTCAGGTATATACATAAACAAATCCCAGCCACTCAGACATTAAGAGAATAAAGTTAATAGATTTAAATTGCTTGGTTTTTTTAATATTATGCTTGCTTAATGGGGAAAGTCATTTTAGGATTTTGCATTTTTTTTACAAGTTGTTTTTTACTTGAGTTTATAGTGAGAGTTTCTCTCGTTAAGATGAAATTCCTTCAAGATAGCAGTTGACTCATTTGGCTTATGTTATAGAGATTCTGTGGCTTCTGTAATGGATTATCCAAAAATTTAGTTACTTTAATCGATTCTGGTGGCTTAGTGGTAAAGTGTCGTGCTGCCAGCCTGAAGGCTTGCAATGTACCTTCACCAGCTGCTCTGTAGGAGAAAGATGGGCAGTCTCTTCCCATACAATTTACTGCCTTTGAAAAGCTGTAGGAAGGTCAGCTATGAGTTGGTTTCATCTCGACAGTACATAACAACACCACCAACGAATATTCAATAAACTTGTTTCTTTGAATTCAATAACTGTGTCTTTGAAATTTTGGCATACTCTTTTGTAACGCCTTCTTTGTTTGAAATAATTCTTTTCATGTTTCTTCTATAGCCCACTCCTATTATCTGTCTAACAATATGGGAAGGAACATAAAAATTCAAAACAACAATAATGCAAAAGTCTATTTTTATTTTAAAAAATATTTATCATGAGATTAATTCCATTGTAGCAAAAATTTCATCAATTTTTTGTTGAGATATATTGAGCTTTGTTTTATTATGGGCTTGAAACAATGTTGGTATTCATAAAAGGTCTCTATTTACAAAGTCTGTATTCCTCTCCAATTTGGCATACAGAATTCTGTAGTAAGTAAAACAAGTATGCTGATCATCTGTTCTAAATCTTCCCTAGCATTACTAATTTTTTAATTGACTTTATCTAATGGATTCTAAATTACACATTATGATAGATTTATCTATTTTAGCTTGTAACCAATTTATGCTGTATGTATTTTGTAACTTTTTTCTGTATAAAAATAATAGATTAATTATGTTAATTGATTCCAGATATCCATAAATATGTTTGCCTTAAAATCTATTTTTTATTTGTATGTACTTGTAAATATACCACTTTTCTCTTGTTGAAGAGTCAGTTCTGATTCATAGCTGACCCTCTACTGGCTTTCCACAGCTATAAATCACACAGGAAGAAATTGCTTCTTTTTTTTTTCTTACATGAAGCTGCTGGTGGATTTGAACTGCCCAAGAAACTTGACTTTTGAATTACCAAACTTGCCATGGAACACACCACCAGAGTTTCTTTTACTTTGTATTTTTTATGTAGGAGGCCCCATTGTTGCTGTGTACCACTGAGTCAGAACCATAGCTGGTTTTCAGAGGCAGTGTAATAGCACAGGATTGCCTATAAAATGGCAAAACTTCAATTATTTTTAATTTTATTATATATTTATAATAAACTTCTAAATTGAAAAATCAAGGAAAGCATGGTCACTAAATATCAAGTAAAATAGATTTTAAGGCAAACATATTTATGGATATCTGGAATCAGTTCACATAATTAATCTATTATTTTTATACAGAAAGAAGTTACAAAATACACAAAGCATAAATTGAGTTACAAGCTAAAATAGATAAATCTATCATAATGTGTAATTTAGAATCCACAAGATTGCTCATCTTTCTCCTGCTGAGCAGCAGGTGGATTTGAACCTCATGCCTTCAGGATTTCAGCACTAGGCCACCAGAGCTCCCTTAGAAGGCCCTAGGTATAAATAGTTTAAGCATTTAAATACTAGCCACTAGTGGTTCAAACCCACTGAGACACTTTAGAAGACAGACCAGACAATGTTTTCAGAAGGTCATAATGTTGAAACTTGTTAACACATCTAGTCTACACACATAAGAGAGCCCTTGTGGGTTAGTGGTAAGGAATTACAATACCATCCCAAAGGTATATGGAATTACACTACCAGCTCAGCAGCTCCATGGAAGAAAGATGGGCATTCGTGTCCTTTGCAGTTTACTGCCTCTGAAAACCCAGTGGAGGGTCAGCCATGGGTCAGTTCCAACACAGCGGTACGTACACAACGACAGTAGCGACCCACAGGGATGCTGTGAATTAGAAACAGCTCTGTGGCTGCTAACAACGTAAAAGTGTTTGCTTCATTTTACTTGATATTTAGTGACCATGCTTTCCTTGATTTTTCAATTTTTTTAAAATTTAGTTTATTATAAATATATAATAAAATTAAAAATAATTAAAGTTTTGCCATTTATAGGTCAAGAAATAGTATAGTTCCAACCCAAGAGGCTCCTCTGTTTGTGCCTTCAGTTATGATTTTTTGTTAATCTCTTCCTTGATTTGCTTTGTAGTTTTACTACCTACTTAGGCATCCTAAACAATATAGTTCCCTTGTACCAATTATGTGTGTTCACATAAATGGAATGATTATATGAATTTTTCTGTGTTGTTTTTGGTTAAGCATTGTGATTGTCAATTTCATCTCCACTGTTGTATGTAGTGCTTAGTTCATTTACTTGAATGGCTATAAGCAGTGATTCTCAAACTTTTTCCAGCTTGGGGCCCCTTTGTGTAATTTAAAAATTATTAAGAATCCTAAAAAGTTTTTGTTAACGTATGTTTTATCTATACTTGGTATTTTAAGTCTAAAACAAATTTTAAATATTAACTCATTTTAAAATGAGAAATAAAAAGAAAATAAATACATTAACAAACTTTATTTTCAATAATAAAGTGAGAAGCAGATTGGTGTCTAAATTCTTTGTAAGTTAATGTCTAGGAGAAAACTGGATTATCATATATGCTTCTTATAGTCTGTTTAGTTGTTAGGCAATAAGTACTATTAGTTTTTTCCTTTGGTATGGGAAAGTTCACTTGGTTCACTGGGTTTCATTTTCAGCAAAATGTCTGTCAGATAACAAAATCTGGCAAACAATAGTTTATTTCAACAATGAAAGAATTTTTTTTTTCCAAAGAGAAAAACGAGCCTGGGAGGAGTGGGTAGGGAAGAAAATGTGCAACAGTGAAAGAAAGGAAATCCAAGTTCTCTATAAGCTTTTGTTAAAATCTCAATTAAAATAAAAAAAAAAATTTAAAGAAGAAAGAAATAGTATTACAACAACAACAACAACAAAAGTTTGTTTCTATAACTTGTAGTTTAAAAAATAGTTATAGTTAAATGTAAAAATGTTTTAACAATAGTTGTAGCTTACTGTAAAAACTGATGGTTAACATACTTAGTTAAGGTTGCAACATACATTATCACATTTCTCCCCTTAGTTCTTTAGTATGCAGCAGAATTATTTTATGCATATTTCTCTTTTTATTTCACCAGATATTTAAAAGATATATGTTAAAAGATCATTTTTATAAAATTGATTTACTCTTCAACAAGAACATTCTTAAATGGAACTGACTTCTTGTTGTAACTATGTATAATAAATATTAAAGAATGTAATGACTTTTGTCTTTTTTATCAGTATTTTGATTTCTGCAGAGGCTAGAACACCATTTCTCATAATTGCTTTTACCATAAGTATAGATGTCAACAATTCCAATAGTACATGATAACTTTAAAGGAATTTTAAGAATATATGTCAGTTTTCTAATTTGTATGACTTCTTTCATTTGAACTTTTGATGCTGCCTTTTAGCCTATCATTGAAAGACTTTGATATATTATTTTCAGCTTTTCTCTTTACTTGTATTTTAGGGGTATGCTACTTAAAAGGGTAGTTGTTCTTCAGGTTTACAGTTTGTGAATTTTAACTGGATAATTCAGTCAATTTACATACCTCATTCTGTACACATTTTTTTCTTTCTGCTCCTTTTGTTTTCTGTATTAGTTCAAGGACGTTCTATTCTATATTTTTTGTGGTATTTTAAAATTTTAATAAACACGCGTAAGGTAGTAAAGTTTTTAATTGGTATCTTTATTTTATTCCTCAAATAGAAATAATGTTAAAATTCTTTAACCAAAAAAAAATGCATTAACAGTTTCTACAATTTTTTGCAAAATGTTTATCTTTTTTCTGATTTCACAAGTTAACTTTTAAAATATATACCATTCATATTTGTTTGGAATTGCCAATATATTTGTTATTTTATTCCTTGATAATTCACTCTTTAACCTCATACTTTCTCGGACCTTTTATCCATATAATACATGCTTTAGTGCAATGACTTTTACTGGTTCTTATTGAATTTTTAAAAATTATTGTAAAGATGTTATTTTGCCTATGAAGTTTAATTGGATGTGTGAGTTTAGATTGAGTTATTCATTCTCAGAAAATTAAGATTTCATTCTTTTGAACTCTGCTTTTGAAATTGAAAAATCTGGTGAATCTAATTATTGTTTATTTATGGGTCATCCATTTTTTTTGGCTGTTTTAAGATCTTTGCCTTTCGTATGTTACAATCTCTTCATTGTGTTTCTGTCATGGGATTTATTGGACTTCATTGATATAAAAAATGTTTTTACTGTTGAGGATTTTTTTTTTACAGTCAAAATTCAATGCCATTATTTCTGAATATTATGTTTTCCTGTTTTCTCTATTACTATATCATGGTGCTTTCATTAGATGTTACTGCTGTATTCCGTGACCCTTCACTTCTTTAATAATCTACCAAGTTTTAGTTAATAATATTGTATTGAATTATTCATTGATACTGATAAAATATAGATTATTTTTAAATAATTTGACATTTTCTCTTCATGCTGCATTCTGTATAATTTCATATTTATCTTCCAAAGTTATCTTCTTTATCTGTTCTTTTTGTGTATTATTCTATATTAAATGTCATAACATTTTTCATGTCTCCAAATTCGTTCTCTAACAAGCCTAATCATACTAGTCTTTTTTTTCCTAATCATTTGAAGTTATATTTTCAATTTATATTTTGTAACTATTTATACTTATTTTGTGTTCCTATCTAACTCGTGCAATAACTGAAATCTTTGAT
The DNA here is from genome assembly GCF_000299155.1 of Elephantulus edwardii. Classification (NCBI taxonomy): domain Eukaryota; kingdom Metazoa; phylum Chordata; class Mammalia; order Macroscelidea; family Macroscelididae; genus Elephantulus; species Elephantulus edwardii. Next base: position 3,323,513 of record NW_006399878.1, on the reverse strand, counting down.
GTAGTTTTATTGTTTGTTATTGCTGCTGGCCTTCACTATTCTAGCTTTTGTTCTTTTATATTCAGTAATTTTTTATTGTGAGTATATAGTTTTCAGAATGCCTTTGTGAGACTTATTTAAGAATTGGGTTTTGCATGGCTTCTTTCAGGAAAGAGTTGTACTTGGTTTGTTTGTTGTTGCTTTTCCTATAATGTTGTTGTTATGTTCCCTTTGAATCACCTGCAACTGATAGTGACCCTATGTACAACAGCCCTAAACCCTGCTCTATCCTGTGCCAATCTCACTCTCTCTGTCACTCAGTTATCCCAGTCACTGAATCAATCCACATCATAGAGGGTCTTCCTCTCCTTCACTGTCCCTCCACCCTCCCAAGCATGATGTCCTTCTTCAAGGACTGGTCTCTCCTTGCAACATGTCCAAATTATGTCAGATGAAGCTTCAGAATCTTTGCCCCCAAGGCCAGCCTGGTTTAATCCTCTCTTGGATGAACCTGTTAATTTTCTTAGCAGTCCATGGTATAATCAATGCTCTTCTCCAGCATCACAGCTCAAAGGCATCAATTATCTTTCTATCCTCCCTAATCATTGTCTAGCTCTCCGACGCATAGCAAGTGATTGCGAAGACCATGGCCTATATCAGATGCACCTTAGTCTCCAGAGTGACACCATTGCTCTTCAGTACTTTGGAGAGGTCCCTAACAGCAGACTTTTCCATGGCAATGCGCCTTTTAATTTCCTGGCTACTGGTGCCAAGACTGTTGACTGTGGAGCCAAGCAAACTAAAGCTGTGTACAATCTCAATCTCTTCATAATCATCCTGATGCTGCCAATTGGCCAACCCAGAGGCCTGGCAGGTCAAGGTGGAGGCAGAAATTGTTGGAGTAGAAAGCAATCTATACACCAGATCTATAGGACACATCACCCTCACTTGGGAAGCATTACCCCTAAACTCAAGAGACACTGGCCACAGCATAAGAAATTGTCAGCAGCTGAAGTGTTTGGAATCACAGAAGCCCATAAAGCTTGAGATATAAACTATCAGATTAAGGGCTGGACAACAGGAGATAGATGTTGGGTAGGAGTGGAAGGGGATGCTGGTGGATGGTGGAGCAGGGAAATAAGTGGGTCAAGACACTTGTGTCAAGGGCAGGGAGAACACTGAAAATATTGGTCAGTTCCACAGTTGGGTAAAAACATCTTTCATTTGCTTTTTTCCGTAAAATGCTTGTCTGTCAGATACTTCTCTAAATCTGAGCGTTCAGATTAAGACAGACTAGGAAGAAGAATTGGCCATCCACTTCCGAAATAGCAGGCCTCTGAAAACCCTATGTATTTCCTATAATAGACGTGTACATTACTGCAGTACTAGTATCTTTACGTGATACTACTACAGTTTTCTTTCTTTTGCTTATTTAAGTTTGTGTGTTATAGAAAATCACTATCAGTGGAGGCTTGCTTGTTAATATTGTACTGAAGAGATTTCAACAAGCTTCCACACCAGACAAGCTAGGAAGAAAGGCCTAATAGTTTACTTCCAGAATTAAGCCAGTGAAAATCCTCTGAATCACAGTCATCCAGTCTGCACCCAATCATTGGGATGGTCTTGGACCAGGCAGTTTTTCCTTCTGTATTGTTTATGGTCATGATGAGTCAGCCATTAGCTCAGTAGCAACTAACAACAAAATTTAGATCATTGGGAGCTCTGGTGGCCTGCTGGTAAGAAGCTGTGCTGCAGTCTCAAAATTTAGATCATTTACTTTGCTATCCATTTCTTTTCCCCCCATGAGCCAAACTAATCTCTTTTTCGTTCCCTAGTTTATATAAGGCATTTGCATATATAAATATTTGTTGTTGTTAGATGCCTTCAAGTTGACTTTGACTTCAACTCATAGCAAACCTATAAACAACAGATATAAATCAACTTGGCTCCATCCAGCACTATCCTCACAGTCTCTTGATATGCGTGTGCCCATTGTTACAGTCACTGTGTCAGTCGTATTGAGGGTCATCTTCTCTTTCTCTGACCCTCCATCTTTCTCATTTCCAGCATGATTGTTTTTGCAAAGGCTAGACCTTCTTACCAAAATGTCCAAAGTATATGAGACAATACAGTCCCATCTTTGTCTCTAAGGAACACTAATTGCACTTCCTCCAAGACAAACTTGTTTGTACTTTCTGCAGCCGGTGGAATATGTAGTACTCTTCTCCAAAGCCACAAATCAAAGTCATTGATTCTTTGTTCACCTTCCTTATTCATCATCTAACTTTCAGATGACTCCACCACAACAACTCAGAGGCACCAGTTCTTCTGTCATCTTATTCATTGTCCAGTTCTCGGATGCATAACAAGTGAATGAAAAGACGATAGCCTAAATCAAATGCACCCTAGTTCTCAAACTGACATCATTGCTTATATTCATAATTCATTCTGATAAGATTAATAGATCAGTTACAAGAAGTGCTAAATCAACAATATCCCATATATTTGATTTTCTGTGTAACTCCATGATTTCTGACATCGACAGTCCCTCCTTAGTTCAGTTCTCCCCAATCCTCTATGTCCCTTGGGTTTGCTGATTTGCTGGAAGGTCTCCCAGAGACTCAGCCTGGTCAGGGGAATGACTCACTTGACTTTTAGATGAAGCAAGCCCATGATGTCACACTGGTGATCATGTTACACTGTCAGTTGCAGTTGCAGCTGTAAGACTGAAGTCACAAAAAAGAGAGGTAGCATTTAATTTTCATAAACTTATATAAGCTTCGACTGGAGTGGGGCTTATATCCCACTTTAATCCTACCTCAATAAAATGATACTTCAGCACAAAGTAAACAGTTATCAATGGCTGGGAAAGACATTTTGAATAAACTTTGACAACATATTGCTACTCAATAATTTAGAGAGGTCCCTGACAGCAGGCTTTGCAAATGCAATACATCTCCTTATCTCCTGACTGCTGGTACCAAGAGTGTTGATTGTGAATTCAAGCAAAATGAAATTGTTGACAATTTCAGTCTTTTCGCCCTCTATCATGATATTGCCTGTTGGTTCAGTGGTGAGAATTTTTGTTTTCTTGTTGTTGAGATGTAGTCTGTGGTCTTCTGCAGCAAGTGTTACAAGTCCTCCTCATTTTTAGCAAATTAGATTGTGTCATCTGCATAACAAAGGTTGTTGATAAGTCTTCCTCCAATCCTTACGCCATATTCTTCTTCATAGAGTCTACCTTCTCAAATTATTTACTTAGCATACAGTGTATAGGTTTGGAGAAAGGATACAACCCTGACACACAACTGAAGTTTAAACCTTATAGTATTCCTTTGTTCTCTTTGGACAGCAGCCACATAACTAATTCACATAATTGGTCTGGGATTCCCATTCTTCTCAATGTTAACCTTAATATGTTATGATACATACAGTGAAATGCCTTTACAGAGTCAATAAAGCACAAATAGAGGCATTCTTCTGGTATTCTGTCCTTTCTTTTTGTTTGTTCTTTGGGAAATTTATGGTATATTCAATATTCTTTCAGCAACTCCACAATTCAAAGCCATCAGTTCTTCTTAGGTCTTCCTTATTTTTCATACAACTTTAAAATATTTCTGAAGCAATTGAAAATAGTATTATTTGGATCAGGTGCACATTAGTCTTTAAGCTGAGCCTTGCTCTCTTAACACTTTGGAGACGTCTTTGAAAGTAGATTTTTCCAATACAAGTCTTTTGATTTCTTTACTGCTGCTATTGTGGAGCCAGTAAAAGTAAGTAATTGACAACTTCAGTTGTTTCTCCATCTATCATGATGTTACCTGTTGGTCCACTGGTGAGAAGTCTTATTTTATTTTCTTGATGTTGAGATATAATCCACATTGAAGACTTTTATCTTCTGCCGTAAATACTTCACGTCTTCCACACTTTCTGCAAGCAAGGTTGTGTCATCTGCATAATGTTGGTTATTGATGAGTCTCCCTCCAGTCCTGATGCCACATTCTTCTTCATGTTGTCCAGCTTCTTCAATTATTTGCTTAGTATACAGATTAGGTACATTTGGAGAAAGAACACAACTTTTCCTACTTTGAAACCATGCCATGTTCCCTTATTGTGTTCGCTTAACTGCTTCTTGGTCTGTGTATAGGGGGGTTTTTTGTTGTTGGGGTTTTTTTTTTATTTTATTTTAGTAATTTTAATGAACATTTACAGAGATTTTGGATTTCCATTCATTGTTGTACTTTTTTCTCTACACCCCCCCCCCAGTTTGTTCCTCTCTTTGAAAAGCAAAAGATAAACCTCATGAGCACAAAGTGTTCTGGGATTCTAACCTTAGTAGATTGGAAAGTATCTTACCCATTTATAGTAGATATGCCTACCAAATATACCTAGTGACTATAATAGTCTTCATGTGGTTGCATTTGTGAGGATGGCACAGGATAGAGCAAGGTTTTTGTTCATTTGGTCCCTATGAGTGTAGTCAACTTGACTGCACCTAACCACACCACCACCCACATAATCTTTGTAGCTTTGAGTAGTTTGATTTAATCAGGTCTTTTTTTTAATTAATTTGGACTAAATTTTCTAATGATTATAGCCATTTTGATCCTTTGATATAGTGAGGTCAAGTATTTAAAAAGCAGCAGTAATTCAGTTTTAAATTGGCATAATGCTTATAGCTTATCTTAAAATTACCTAAATATTTTTAAAATTAATTAATTAATTAATTCACACCTTTGAAAGTACCATATAGTATCAGCAGTATAATAATAAGGCCATTGTGTGCAGCAGAAAACAAAAAAGGTAAGCCAATGTCTTTCATTTTCTTTCTTTTTAAAGTTGTTTAGAAGAGATTTTTAATTGTTCAAATTATCATTCTTTGTGACTGTTCTTTAGTTTTCTGTTTTGCCTCTTAAAACTTCTACAGGTACTTAAAACAGATGGAGAGGAGGTTGTCTCCAGAAGCTATTGGGATACACTGAGACGTAACACAAGTCAAGCACTCTTTTCAGACCTTGCAGAGGTATAATTAAACTTCAACAAGTCTTGATACTATATGCCACTTTATTAGTGTAGTCCTCCTTTCATTTAAGAATCCCAATGATAAAACTTAAAATGTATTTTATATTTGTCTGTGTTCCCTGTTGTTGTTGTTATGTGCCGTTGAGTCGCTTGCGACTCATAGCGAACCTATGTACAACAGCTCTAAACTCTGCTCTGTCCTGTGTCAATCTCATTGTCTCCGACACACTCATGCCAACTGCTTCAGTCACCAAATAAATCCACCTCCCAGAGGGCCTTCCCCCTCCTGCGCCTGCCCTCCATCCTCCCGAGCATGATGTTGTTCTCCAAGGACCGGTCCCTCCTTACAACATGACCAAAGTATGTCAGACGAAGTTTCAGAATCCTTGCCTGCACAGAGCAGCCCAGTTTAACCCTCTCTAGGATGAATCTGTTTGTTTTCTTAGCAGTCCATGGTACCCTCAGCACGCTTCTCTAACACCAAAGCTCAAAAGCTTCAATTCTCCTTCTATCCTCCCCGGTCACTGTCCAGCTCTCTGAGGCATAACAAGTGATTGCAAAGACCATGGCCTGTACCAGATGCACCGTAGTCTCCAGAGACACACCGTTGCTCTTCAGCACGTTAGAGAGGTCCCTAACAGCAGACTTTCCCATGGCAATGTGCCTTTTAATTTCCTGGCTGCTGGTGCCAAGACTGTTGACTGTGGAGCCAAGCAAACTAAAGCTGTGTACAAACTCAATCTCTTCACCATCCATCCTGATGCTGCCAATTGGTCCAGTGGCGAGAATCTTTGTCTTCTTGACATTGAGCCTCAATCCATATTAAAGGCTGCAGTCCCTGACCCTTAGCAGCAAGCGCTTCAGGTCCTCCTCAGTTTCAGCAAGCCGGGTTGTGTCATCTGCGTAACGGAGACTGTTGATAGATCTTCCACCAATCCTGATGCCACATTCCTCCCCATAGAGCCCAGCCTCCCGAATGATCTGTTCTGCATAGAGGTTGAAAAGGTATGGAGACAGGACACATCCCTGGTGTATGCCCTTCCCAATTTTGAACCATGCAGTGTTTCCTTGCTCTGTTCTGATGACTGCTTCTTGGTTCAAGTATAAGTTTTGCATTAACATGATCAAGTGTTCTGGGATTCCCATTCTTCTCAGAGTCAGCCACAGTTTGTTATGGTCCACACAGTCAAATGCCTTTGCATAATCAATGAAGCACAGATAGACATTCGTCTGGTACTCCCTGCTTTCAGCCAAGATAAAGTAATAATTGCTGCATATAAAGAGTATATTTGAAATGTCAGTTGTGCCGTTAAGGATAGTTAAGAAAACCTAAAATAGTTATTTTACGGTAACATGTTTATTTCCAATATAACTAAAAGAATAGAAAATAATTGCCATTTTCTAAAAATTTATAAAATGATATTTTTTGTCATTGAATCAGTTATCCAACCAAATTATGTCAGTCAATTAAACAACCAAAACCTACAATTTCAAGTAGGCATTATACCTCAACCTAAAGGGAAAATCCATTTAACTCCACCAGTACACAATTCCATGATAATGAACAAAAAATATGGAAGTTGCCAAAGATTTCATTTTACTTTGGTTTACAATCAGTGCCCATGGAAGTAGCTGCCAGAAAATCAATTGATATATTGTACTGAGTACATAAGCTGCAACAGACATTTTGAAGACTAAGATAAACCTGATGCAAGCTATGGTATTTTCATTCAACTTATACATAATGTTGCTTATTAATCCAGTTATGAGGATTTTTCTTTTCCTTATATTGAAATGTACTCTATGTTCAAAACTACGATTGTTGTTGTTGTTATGTGCCATCAAGTCATTTGCAACTCATAGCGACCCTGTGTACAAGAGCTCTAAACGCTGTTCTATCCTGTGCCAAGCTAGCCATCTCAAACGCACGTATTCCCACCGCTCCAGTCACAGAATCGATCCATCTCATCAAAGGTCTTCCTCTCCTTCACCTCCCCTCCACTCTGCCAAACATGATGTCCCTCTCCCAGGACCAGTCCCTCCTTGCAATATGCCCAAAGTATGTCAGACGAAGCTTCAGAATCCTTGACTCCAGGGATTATTCCGGCTTTACTTTCTCCAGAACAAACCTGTTTGTTCTCCTAGCAGTCCATGGTATATTCAACACTCTTCTCCAGCACCAAAGCTCAAAGACATCTATTCTCTTTCTGTCATCCCTATTCACTGTCCAGCTCTCTGATGCATAGCACATAATTGCAAAGACTATAGCCCGGATGAGGCACCTTAGTCTCCAGCCTGACATCGTTGCTCTTCAGTACTCTTGAGAGGTCCCTCACAGCTGATTTTCCCAGTGCAATTCGTCTTTTGATTTCCTGGCTGCTGTTACCAAGAGTGTTGATTGTGGCGCCAAGCAAACTAAAACTGTTATCTCAATCTCTTCACTATCCATACTGATGCTGCCAATTGGCCCAGTGGTGAGAATCTTTGTTTTCTTGATGTTGAGCTTCAGTCCATATAGGAGGCTGCAGTCCTTGACCCAAAGGCAGGCAGTTCAAATCCACAAGCTACCCTGCGAGAGAAAGATTGGCCGTCTTTTTCTGTGCAACTTACAGCTTCTGAAAACTCACTGGAGTCAATATCAAAATTACATCAGCAATTGACACTATGGCTGCAATAATTGGTTCAATCAAGCACAGAGGGAATTGTGAGGTTGGTACGAGACTGAACCCTGTTTCGTTTTGTTCTACGTAAAGTGTCAGACAGAACCAACTTGGCAGCGTCTGTCAACATACGCAGTGCGTTCAGAACAGTGGATAAGAAAAACCAAAGAAGAATCAATGCCTTTGAATTCTAGTGTTAGTAAATAATATTAAGTATAATATGGATTTCTAGAAGAAGAGAAAAAAATCTGTCATGTCACAGATGGGAAGAACACATTCCACATACATTGAACATGTTATCTGGAGGGTCCAGTCCCTGAAAAGAGATACTGTGCTTACAAAAGATAGATGGGCAGCAAAAAACGAGGTAGACCTTCAAAGAGGTGAATTGACATAGTGGCAACTACAGTTAGCTCAGGCACAGCAATAATTACGAGGAGAGACAGGACCAGGCGGTGTTCCATTCTGTTGTACATGAGGCTCTACGGATCAGAAGCAACTAGACAGCACCAGACACTAACAGGAAATTACAACTGGTTGCAATTCCTATCATATTTACTAATATCAGTTTATTGGTTTTAATTGGTTCAAAAAGAAACTAATGTCATTGAGAACAAGTTGTTCTCTTTAAAATAGACATTTTTGTTACTGTTATTTGCCTTTCATATTCTCATTCCAGAGCTGTTTCTAACCATTGAGAGAGAGAGAGAGAGAGTGTGTGTGTGTGTGTGTGTGTGTGTGTGTGTCCATATATAGGAAAACCATAGTATGAAAATTTTAATAAGCCATAAGCCACAACTTTTCTAACCAAAATCATAAGTAATGAATTCTTGGTGTAGAATATGCTATCTTTAATGCAACAACTGAAGATAGTCTGAGTAAGTACCAAAATTATAAAAGCAGTTTTAAGTTTTACACATAAAAATTAACATTTTTCTCATTTAAATTCTACTTACCTTTCAGTAGAATATTCTGAAACTTTGATGACTAACATATGAAATTTCTTCTAGACTTGACTTGACCTTGCTAAGATTTTAATCAAAAATATCAAAAAGATATCTTAAAACTGTTTCATAGTTTGACATTTATATTCTTTGCAACCTTCATTTTATATAAAATGATTATAAATAATTTTTACTCAAAACAAGTTAGATAATGGCATTTCATGCCTATGCCCCTGGGTTCTTTTGTGGCTTTGTTTTCTTGCTTTGTTATGAAAACACCTGAATTCATTTTCTTTTAACAATGAGCACAAGAATCAAAGGGATAAAATCTCTATTTTTGTCTCACCCCTTGTGTGATTTAAGTTATATAACACTGTTAAGATACTAAGGACCCTGGTGTAGTTTTCAATGACTCTGAACAGTACTCTTTTTCATTGAATGGGGGAAAAATTGTTTTCACCATTTCCATTTTCTAATTTTTTTCCCCTGATGTCAAACTGTTACTTATGCCTCTGTGGATCTGGATTATCTGGGTAAATGCAACCTAAATCTAATAAGATTTTGATGATGAAAGACTGTAAGTGAAGATCTGCTCTGCTCAATGAGCATGAGAAAAACTGCCTGAATGAGGTCATTATTTTAAAGCTGTGTAAAACAAAGCCATCTACATTTCAGTGTATTATGTCTTCAGGTAAAGGCCATCACATCCCTGGGGAAAAACATTAAGTAGTTATGTTGGGTTCACTAACTTGTGCTATTTCTGTAACCTCATTTTAAGGCATTTTCCCCCCAGGTGTATATAATATCTTTGTGTAGTTTCAACTATTAAAAAAGAAATTAGAATGTACCCTATAAAATAATTTTTCTTCTATGAAGATTCATTAATAAATGTCCTAAATTGCTTTTTTTTATTTCTTGCAATATATTTAGCAATATAGTATTTATAATACGTGTCACAGTGCTAAATTATTTACACTTGTTATTCAGTCCTTAAAAAAGTCCTTTCGTATATATACTATTATTTTCTGAGGATTACAGTAATATCATCACAAAGTTTAATTTCCCACATCACATAGCTATTGAGGAGAAGAGCCAGGAATCAAAGCCAGCAAGCTGACACTTGAGCCCCCTTATTCACAATAGTGTTGTTTATTTATAAAATTAAACAGCTTTTTCTAAAACATCAGGCCTTTCCCTTTCTCATCCTCTTTATTCTTCCTTTACTCCTTCCTTTCTCTAACTTGCAAAAAGATACCCTAGTATTTCATACTGACTTTTGATTGTCTAAAGCCTCCACTGTAATGCACCACTTAAGGACGCTTTCTCAAGTACTGTTTCCTCCTGCTAATTTTGTAATAAATAGATTGTTGTTGTGTGTACCGTCAAGTTTAGACCACTCATAATTGACCCTGTAGTGGATTTTCAGAGGCAGTAAATCACAAAGGAGGAGATTGATCATCTTTCTACCACAGGGTAACTGGTGGATTCAAACTGTGTGACTTTAGGTTGCCAGTGCCCCTTTTATAAAAAACACAATGACAGCTATACACATGGAGCTCACCTGATGGACTGCATAGGACAGATTGATCACATGTGTGGAAAGAATCTTTGGAGAAGCTCAGTATCAACTGTGAGAACTAAGCCAGGTGCTAAATGTGAAACAAACTGTCAACAACTCATGTGCAAGTTCTAACTGCAGCTAAAAAAAATTAAAACAAATCCACAAAAACCAAAATAGAACCTTGAATCTATCCCACCTGAATTTAAAAACTGTTTCAAGAACAACTTTGAGACCATAAGCCCTAATGACTAAAGACCAGCTGAACGGTGAAATTATATCAAGAGTATCATCAATTAAGAAAGCAAAAGGTCTTTACAAAGATAGAAGAGGAAGCAAGGACCAGAATAGATGTCGGAGGAGACTCTGAATACTTCACTAGAATGCCAAGAAGCCAAAACAAAGTGAAGAAATGAGTACGTTAAACAGTTGAACAGAAGATTTCAAAGGGCAGCTTGAAAAAAACAAAATATTATAACAAAATGTGTAAAGAGCTGCAATCAGAAAATCGAAAGGGACAGACTCATTTTGTATTTATGAAGCTGAAGGAACTTAAGAACAAATTCAAGCTGCAAGTTTCAGTGCTTAAAGACAATATACTGAATCATCCAGGAAGCATCAAAAATGGAAGGAATACACAGAGTCACTGTACCAAAATGAATTGGCTGACACAGAACCTTTTCAGAAAATAGCATGTGATCCAGAATCAGTAATAAAAAAAGGAGAACGTTCGAGCTGCTCTGAAGGAATTGCAGAAAAATAAGGCCTTGGGAATTGCTGGAATACCAATTGAGATATTTCAACAAATAGATACTGCTCTGGATGTGCTTACCAGGTTGTGCCAACATATCTGGACAGCAGCTCCCTGGCCCACCAACTGGAAGAGATTCATGTTTATTCCCATTCCCAAAGAAAGGTGATCCCACAGAATATGGAGATTATCCTACAGTATCACATGTAAGCAAAATCTTGTTGAAGATTATCCCAAACTGACTGGAATACTACATTGGCAGAAAACGTCCAGATACACAAGTTATTATTAGAAGAGACCACAGTACCAGGGATATCGTTGCTGATGTCAGATGGATCATGATTGAACGAAGGGAGTATCAGAAGAATGTCTGTTTGTAGTTTATCAACTATGCAAGGATACTTGGCTCTGTGGATCACAATAAATTGTGGCTCACATTGAGAAGAATGAGAATTTCCAAAACACCTGATTGTGCTCATACGAAATCTATACCTAAAACAAGAAGCAGTCGTGTGGACAGAGCAAGGGAACACTACATGACTCAAAATCAAGAAATGTTCCTTTTTCCATATCTTTTTCATCTGTATGTGGAACAGATTGTTCAGGAAACTAGGCTTTATGAAGAAGAGTGTGTCATCAAGATTAGTGGAAGACTCAACAACAAGCTGCATTATGCAGATGATACAGCTTTGCCAGCCGAAACTGAGGACTTGAAGTGTTTGATGCAAAAGGTCAGTGATAGCAGCCTTCAATATGAATTGCATCTCAACCTCAAGAAAACAAAAATTGTCACCACTACATAGACAATAGACAGCATCATGACAGATGGAGAAAGATTGTTGGTTGTTGATTTCATCTTTCTTGGATCCACAATGAGCACTTGGCACCAGCAGTCAGGAAATCAAAAGAAAAATTGCGGTAGGAAAATCTACTGTCAAAGAACTCTCCAGATTGCTAAAAAGAGCAACCATGTCAGTCTCAAAACTAAGATGCGCCTGATCCAGGCCTTGTAGTCTCAGTTGCTTGCTATGCGTCTGAGAGTTGGACAGTGAATAAGAATGGCAGAAGAACTGATGCCTCTGAATGTGGTACTGGAGAAAAGTATTGAACATCCCATGATCTGCTAAGGGAACAAACAGGTCTGTCCTATAGAAAAATTGCAGAGGGTGAAACCAGTTTGCTCCTTGGAGACAAGGTTTTTGATGCTATTTCTCAGATATTTTGGTCATGTCACAAAAAGGGACCAATCCTTGGAGAAGGAAGGATTGGATTCCAATGCTTGGAAGAGTATAGAATCAGCACAGAAGAGGAATACCCTGGAGGAAATGGATTAACACAGTGACTATGGCAACGGGATCAGGTGTGTCAGAGACAGTGAGATTGGCTCAGGATAGGGCAAGGTTCAGAGCCCTTGTTCAGCACATAACAACAAAAAGCCACCAGAGCTCATAGACAGATGTCAATGATTAAGATTTCAGTTTTACAATACTAATCTTATAGGTTGATTATTCCCATTCTACAAACAAGGAGACTAAAGTTCAAGCACAGTTAGCCCAGGTCTTCTGATTTTTAATCCTTTTCTCTTTATATTAGCAGTTGGCCTCCTCAACACAAAATGGTCTACTGATTAGTGTTTTTCTAACCCATTGTCAAGGAGCCCTGATGGTGCAGTGCGCTACATGTTGGGTAGCTAAGCAAAAGGTCAGCAGTTTAAATCTATTTGTCGATGCTCCTTAGGAGAAGAGTAGACAGTTTACTCCTATAACCATTACAGCCTCAGAAATTCAGTAGACATTCACAGTGAATTAGAATCAACTCAATAGCAGTGGCTTTAGTTTAGGTTAGCCCATAACGAATAATTCTGATTAAGCAACACTGTGAGACTGTAGAACTGTATGGAAAAAAAATGGTGGGGATAAACTCTACAACATTATAAAAAGAAAGATTTTCTTAGGCTCTCCATAGCTATTCAGTCTGTATGCTGAGCAAATTACTCGAGAAACTAGAATCTATGAGGAAGATTCATCACTAACCTACATTATGCAGATGATACATCTTGCTGCTTGCTGAAAGTGAGAAAGACTTAAAGCACTTGTTGCAGAAGACCAAAGAATACTTCCTTCAATATGGATTGCATCTCAGCATCAAAACAGCAAAAATTCTTATAACTGGACCAGTAGACAATATCATGATAGATGGAGAAAAGGCTGAAGTTGTCAATTATTTCATTTTGCTTGGATTCACAATCAGCAACCTTGATACCAGCAGTTAGGAGATGTATCGTACTGGGAAATGAGTAAGGATGACAGAAGAAGAATGGATACCTTTGAGTTGTGGTGTTGGAGAAGAGTACTGAATATCCTTTGAACTGCCAAAAGAACAACAGGTATGTCTTGGGAAAAGTGAGTGCACCAAGAGTGCTCCTTGGAAACAAAGATGCAAACCTTCATCCTTAATACTCTGAACATGTAGCTAGGTGAGGCTATTCTTTGGAAAGGGACATCTTGCTTGGAAAGATGGAGGTGGGCCACGGAGAAGAAAAACCTCAATGAGATGTACTGACATGGTGATTTCAGCAGTGAGCTCTAGTATGTCAGAGGTGATGAGGACGGCACAGGATAAAACAGTTCAACTTGGCTGTTCATACATTTGCTGTGAGTCATCCTTGACACCTAACAAAAAAACAACGAGGTTAAGGAAACTACTTTGTGGAATTTGAAGCAGTCCTATTGGCAGCCTTTTAACATTCAGCACATCTGAGGAATTCACCTATTTTGGGCATCCTTTTATAGGATAGATTTTCCTCATTTCCAGCTACTGCGGCATTGAGAATCCTGAGCAGACTCTCTCAGGACACCCTCTATGAGACGATTCAGGAAGTCCTACACGGGGGCCAGCACAAACGCAGAAAGATTTTGGGAATGGTGGAGTTTTAGATCATTTAAAGAACTATGACCCTCAGAAGGACAAGCACTTCTCGGGTACCATCAGGCTTAAGTCCACCCCAGGTCCCAAGTCCACAGTGTGTTCTTGGGGATCAGCAGCACTGTGATGAAGCCAATTCTATGGATATCCCCCACATGGACATCGAAGCACTGAAAAAGCTCAACCACAATAAGAAGCTAGTCAGAAAGTATGAAGTATGATGCCTTTTTGGACTCTGAATCTCTGAGCAAACAGACCTCCAGAATCCTGGGTTCAGGCTGGGAAGTTCCCTTCTCTGCTTACCCACAATGAGAACATGGTGGCAAAAGTAGAAAAGGTGAAGTCCACCATCAAATTTCAGATGAAAAGGTCTTGTGTTTGGCAGTGGCTGTTAGCCATGTGAAGATGACAGATGATGAACGTGTTTACAACATCCACCTGTCTGTCAGCTTTCTGGCTTCACTGATAAAGAATTGGCAGAAAGTTAGGGCGTTGTACATCAAGAGCACCATGGACAAGTCCCAGCATCTGTGCCAAGATACAGCTCAATAAATCTTACTGTTATTTCCAAACAACAACAAAGATGGATTTTCAGTTTGATGGGGAAAAACCCAAGTTAAATTATTTTAGAAATAGAATATTTAGATGTTTATATAATTAGATGAATTTTAACTTTTGTGTATACGTTACGTATAGCATGCATGTGTACACTGGGGGTGAAATTTTCAAAATAAGTAATTTTACTACTGTATCTACATTTTTTTTATTTTATTGTTTTTGTGTGAGTGTACCGTCAAATCAGATCTGACTGGTACAGGAGGAGATTGTCCCTCCTTCCTCGGCAGAGCATCTGGTGGATTCGAACCGTGCACTTCTGGGATTGTAGTTGCAGCTCCTTACCACTAGGCCACCAGAGCTCCCTGTATCTACATTTTTTAACTATTAAGGATTCATATCATTAATATATTTATTTTCAAAACTTGAGCTTAATTTTAATTGTAGTTACATGGAATTATAAAGCCTTGTAGAGGAACACTTGTCCTGTAGTGGTGAAACAATCAGCTGCTAACTAAAAGATCAAAGGTTAAAATAGACAAACCGTCGAGCTCTGGTGGCCTAGTGGCAAGAAGCTGCACTGCAATCCCAGATGTGTGTGGTTTGAATCCACCAGATATTTTGCTGGAGAAGGAGGAACAGTCTCCTCCTGTACCAGTCAGATCTGATTTGACAGTACACACACACACACACACACATAAATTTAAAAAAAAAAATAGAGAAACCGCATTGTGGGAGAAAAAGAAGGCAATTTGTTTCCCTGAAGATTTATATAAACTGAAAGCCCTAACGTCACTTTGAATTGGAATCAGCATGATGGCAATGGATTTGTTGGGTTTTTTGTTTGTTTTGTTTTTATTATATAGCTTTGTGTTTTATCATTCCTATCTACTATATATTCTGTGTGTACTTTCTAATATACTTATTTTCTTATTACTTATATGCTGATAATAAAATCTTTTGACAGATATCAGCCTCTGAAATTCAGTGCAGCTCACTGTCAATTTTATATTTTTTATAAAAATTTTTTATATTCTTATGTTTTTTCAAGCGTGCTGATGACATCACATGTTTAGTAGCGGATACTACATTACTTGTGCACTTTTTTGGAAAGAAAGGAAAAGCTGAGCTCAACTTTGAAGATTTTTATAGGTGAGCCTTCACTTATATTTTCATTGAAAGAATGTTAGCATGCTAAAGTTGGAACGAACTTTAGAAACCACTTAGTATATTGATACCTCATTGGTGCTTTTGCCTTAACTGCCAGTACTGCCCATTCTCTCAGTAACAAATATTCACTGTTAATACATATATAAAAGTGGCTATATTGGTAGTTACAAAGTTAACAATTAAAAAAATCTGTATCTTTAAATTGATTATCAATTCTTAGATGTTCAAAAGAAAGTGTGTTGCCAGTTTCTCCATTTTAATAGATCACAATAACAAACAAATATTTGTTGGCTGATAGATAAGGAGGCTTAGTGGCACAATGAGTTAGACATTTGACTGCTCTCTGAATGGCCAATTTAAAAAAAAACCAAAACAAAACAGCGCACAGACTGCTTCTTGGGAGAAAGATGGTAACAGTATACTCCCATAACGATGTACAGCCTGGAAAATTCTGTGTGACAGTTCTGCTCTGTATTACAGGATGTATGAGTCAGAATTGACTTGATCACAGTAGGGCTTTAATGTAATAGACACACTAAATTAATTGCAGAAATACTTTTGCTATCCTAATTTAACAAATGAGAAAGCCAAAATTCTAAAAATCCAAGCACTTGCCCCGATGCCACAGTCTTTAAGTAGTAAAGCCACTCATAATTTGGACTCTTTCCTGTTTACAGAAAACTTCATGAAGCAGTGTGTCATCATGTAATTGAATTATTTTATGTTTATGTTATCATATTTTTGTCACAGATTTATGGATAACCTCCAAACAGAAGTTCTAGAAATAGAATTTCTTTCATACTCTAATGGGATGAATACCATCAGTGAAGAAGATTTTGCTCATATTCTTTTGAGATATACAAATGTGGAAAATACATCAGTATTTTTAGAAAATGTGCGTTACAGTATACCTGAAGAGAAGGTAGGTATCTAATCTCCTTTGTTCATATTTATTTATTATCTTATAATTCTATATTACAAGAAATACAAAATTATAAAGGTATATTACCCTTTTTTAAATTCTTTTGTAACTCTCTGGATTAATAGATACTTAAGATAAGGAGGGGAAAAGAATTAGGTATGTCCAATGTGCTCCGGCTGGTTTTTTTTTTAAATAAGGTAATTTAAATTCCTGAATAGAGATCCATATTTTTCTGAGGTATGATGAAGACTATTAAGGCTTTTTAAATAGTTTTATTCAAACTAAGACTATCTCTTTTCAGAAGAATTCTGCTAGGCTATGTGATTTGACTACTATATAAATGCCACCTCTTAGATAACAGTTTATATTGACATCATTTCAGTCACACCTTATTCATTTCTCTAATACCTTTAATAATGGGTCATTTAAAGATAGCCATTGATGAGTGAGTGATCTTATCAGACGTTGAAGTAAAGGTGGTTTTCAAAGAGTTCTGATGGCATGACTGGTTAAGAACCTGTAACAACTAATTGTCTATTTGTGTAATAACAAATCCGTTGTCAGCAATTCTGAGCAGTTGCATTATCTAGTGGTATTTGAATGCATCACTGCAACCAAATAGAACTGGTGTTACAAGTAACCCTTCAAGCATGAGATGTTTTGAATATATTGCCTTCTATTTGTGCTTACACAAAGATCGGGTTAATCTGCCCTAGAAACACTCACAAATAGTTTGACTTTGTTTAGAATGGGTATACTGTGTCAGTCAACAATTCTTTAGGACCTCTAAGGAATGAGAAAAAGAATACAATCAGCCAGTTTGTTTACATCCTCACTTGATCTGAGAGAAACTTCTATCAGTTTTACATGTTAAAATAAGTTGTCCCAATTCATAGATACTTTGCTAAAAATAAATATTGGAAATTGTACTACTCACTCAAGCTATTAAAGGCCTTAAGACCTGGCTGAAAAGTTAAATTTCAGGTGGAACTTTTTTTCAGGACACTTCTTGTTTCTGCTACTAGTTTTTGCATTTGAAATACAAAAATAGAAAGTTAAGTTCCATTTCTAAAAAGTTCTCAATTCTAGAAATATCCTAAACACTATAAAATATCACATTAAAAAAGGAAACATTGGCAAGTGAGGCAGCATTGATTGAATGTTTATGCCTTTTCATGCTCCCTTCTCTTCAGCAAACAACCACCTGGTATTGATATCTTTCTTTTTAAAAAAGGGAATTTAAAACTCTCAGGTATTTGGAATCTTTCCAAAAGGTTCAAACCCAGAACACTTGTAAGCCAATGATAGACCAGTTACACCCAACTTACTCCTTCCATTGACTACTCAATCTCTTCTTCGTAAAAGAATACAGGTAGTCCCCAGATTAATACAGGACACTGTACAACTCGTAAGTTGGATTTTACTTAAGTCAGATGCCTTTTTTAAAAAAAAAAAAGTATTATTATTAATGTCTTTAAAGTTGGTTCTTTACTTGCCTTTGTGGGTTGGAAGTATAACATATAAATATCTGCAAGCCAACATCAAGTTAACATCAGCAAATTGCACAATGCAATACTATGTTTCATTTTTAAAAAGAAAGAAACTCTAGACAATCATAAATGTATCTCATGATAACTCAAATACTGATAGAGACTATTATAACATCAACTGTGATTTGAATAGCACTTAAAATTTCTAAAATGCTTGCATATTTATTAGTTTATCCACTAGATATTTATTAAACATTCTCAGTGAAAGAGAGGAAGACCCTCAAGCCAGATGGATTGACATGACTATAGCAGTGGGCTCACGTTTATTAGAGATGATGAGGATAGCACAGGATGGGTAGGACAGGATTCAGCTCTGTTGTTCATAGGGTTGCTATATGTTGGACTTGACTCATTGGCACATAATAGCAGCAGCTATTCACTAGGCTTTATCTTCGTCCCTAAAGAGCTATTGGCAGCTTGTTTGTATGTTCTACTAGCCAAATATTTCTAATCCTCTGGAGAAAAGGTAGGAAGTGTCTTCCAATTAAGATTTACAGTTTTGGAAATCCAGTGGAGAATCTCTGAGTCAAAATTGAGAAGCAGAGGGAGGCAAGATTTGTTTTGTTGGTATCCTATTTCCTGGGGATAAAGGAACAAGATAAGCACCGTCTATCTTTTCTGGAAACACATCTTAGTGGGGAGACAAAACAAATATATTCTTTCAGATAATGGTACATAGCATGAAAGGAATCAAGAATCGTATGAATCAGAGAAGATGAATGGTCAAAGGCTTTTCTTAATAAGATGGCTTTATAGGCAAGGTTATGAGTAACCAGCTGTGCATAGATCTGAATGAAGAATGTTCATGCAGAGGGAGCAGCAAATGATAAGGGCCTTGTGGAGGAAAAAATCTTAGTGTTTTTGATAAGCTATAAAAAGGACAAAGTAAGTTAAAAATAGTAGAAGATAAGTAGAAAGATACAAGTTATATCTCTGTACTAAGTTTAATTGTCATTTTTAAAGTTCTAGAAAGACAGATTTGTCCTGGAAAGGGTTAAACCGGGTGGCTCCTTGGAGGCAAGGATTCTGAGGCTCCATCTAACATACTTTGGACATGTTGTGAGGAGAGACCTGTCCTTGGAGAAGGACATCATGCTTGGGAGGGTGGAGAGACAGCGCAGGAGGGGAAGGCCCTCTATGAGGTGGATTGATTCAGTGACTGGGATAATCGGGATGGGAGTGTCAGAGACGGTACGATTGGCACAGGACAGAGCAGAGTTTAGGGCTGTTGTACATAGGGTCACTATGAGTCGCAAGCGACTCGACGGCACATAACAACAACAACAGAAAGACAATCAAGAGTATGGACTTTAGAGCAGAACTCCACAAATTACTCCATCTCCTATTTTTAGGAACAAAGTTTTGTTGGAATACACCCACACGCAATCATTTTATCCGTGGCTGTTTTTACACTTTAATGGTAGGGCTGAATAGTTAAAACAGATACCATATGGTCCATAAAAATGAAAATGTTTACTTTCTTGCATTTACAAAATATTTGTTAACTCTGTTTTAGGACATAGGAGTGGTATTCATTAATTTACCAAGTATTCATACTGAGTGAATGTCCATGTTGACACTCAAATATGATTTATTATTTTTTAAAATGCCTTTGACTGCTATCTAGAGAAAAATTTTATTTGGCCCAACTCTGAAACAAGGAAAACAGTTAAGGCACTGTTATAAAAGTCTAGGTAAGAGATGACCATGGCTTATACTATAATGAAAGGGGAGAAAATAGTGAGAAATTGGATAAGGAGAAAGTAGAACTAGACTTTATTGAAGGATATATTTTATAGTAAAAATAAAAGATAGCAAGAACTCCTAGGACTTGAGCCCAAGCTGTCAGGTGAAATAATTGTATCATTTATTGAGTTGAGCAGGAATATAGGTTTAGAATTACAGAATTTTATTTTGGAGAATTTTGTACTTCGTGCTAGATAAGTAAAGATACTAACTAGATAACTAAGTAAAGATACTAAGCAAACATTTGGATAAGCTGACCTAGCATGTGGAATGTAATTAAGACTACTTGTGGTAGTCACGAGGATATTAATATTCACATTATGTCTTCAGCTTTAACCTCTCCCCTGCGCTCTAGATTTTTTGCATCCTTTTGTCTCCTTGGTCAACACTTCTCCTTGACTAGCCAGTAGCCATTTCAGTTTTGATAATTCCAAAATTAAACTTCTGAGATACATAATTTTAAAAGTCCTTTTTTTCTAGTTGGAGATAGCGAAAATTTTGCACACTTTATTGTTTTCATCTGTACTGTGTGTCAGCAAATGTGATTTGCCATTTCTGTGGCTATTATTCAAGTCACCGTTCTGTTACTATTATTACACTGTGGTGGTTGTTCTTGAGTTTTTTGTGTGCTGTCAGGTCAAAACCACTTCATAGCTGAACATAGTGGAATTTCAGAGGCTTTAAATCATGTAGAGAAGATTACCCATCTTTCTCCCACAGAGCACCTGGTAGATTTGAATCATAGGCCTTAGGGTTGACAGCTCAACTTCTTACTACTACTAGGCTATGAGAGCTCCCTAGCCTCCTAAATAACCTCTCTACTTCTGTCTTTGCTTCCTTAAAGTCTTTTCTCAGTCTAGCAATTAAAGAAATTCTTTACACTAGAATCAGAACTAAGCATGGTAATTCCCTAATTTCTCAAAGCTGAATTCTTGACAATGACCTGCAGTGCATACACAGTATACTCCTTCATCACCTTTCTGACCTCATTTCCTACCATCTTCTCACTTCCTTACAGTACTGCAGCCACACTGGTCTCCTTATTGTTTGTCAGATCTTTTGCATGTGTTCTCTTCTTTGTTTCTTTGTCCAGAATGTTCTCCCCTCCATATCCACATGATCCACTATGTTATTTCTCAGTGAAGCCCATCATATCCCATCTAATATATAAATATCTTGAGATAGATAGATAGATAGAGATAGAT
>NW_006399878.1:3298515-3301063 GCF_000299155.1 Elephantulus edwardii | reverse complement strand
CAGAACACTTGATTGTGCTAATGAGAAACCTATACTTGGACTAGGAGGGGAGCAGTCGTCAGAACAGAGCAGGGAAACACTGCATGATTCAAAATTGGGAAGGATGTGTGCCAAGGATGTGTCCTGTCTCCATACCTTTTCAACCTATATGCAGAACAGATTATCCAGGAGGTGGGGCTGTATGAGAAGAAGTGTGGTGTTAGGATTAGTGGAAGACCCATCAACAATGTATGTTATGCAGATGACACAACCCTGATTGCTGAAACTGAGGAGGACCTGAAGCACTTGATGCAGAAGATCAAAGACTTCAGCCTTCAATATGGATTGAGACTCAATATCAAGAAGACAAAAGTTCTCACCACTGGGCCAAGTGGCAGCTTCAGGATGGATGGTGAAGAGATTGAGTTTGTTACAGCTTTAATTTGCTTGGCTCCACAATCAACACTCTTGGCACTAGCAGCCAGGAAATGAAAAGATGCACTCTGGTAGGAAAGTCTGCTGTTTGGGACCGCTCCAAAGTACTGAAGAGCAATGGTGTCACTCTGGAGACTAAGGTGCTTCTGATACAGGTGATGGTCTTTGCAACCACTTGCTGTCGTCAGAGAGTTGGACAGTAACTAGGGAGGATAGAAAGAGAATTGAAGCCTTTGAGGTGTGGTGTTGGAGAAGAGTATTGACTATACCATGAACTGCTAAGAAAATGAACAGGTTCATCTTAGAGAGGGTTAAACCAGGCTGCTCCTTAGAGGCAAGGATCCTGAGGATTCGTCTGACATATTTTGGACATATTACAAGGAGGGACCAGTTCTTGGAGAAGGATGTCATGCTTGGGAGGGTGGAGGGACAGCACAGGAGAGGAAGACCCTCTATGAGGTGGATTGATTCAGTGACTGAGGTAATGAGGTGGATGTGTCAGAGACAGTGCAGTTGGCACGGGACAGAGCAGGGTTTAGGGCTGTTGTACATAGGGTTGCTATGGGTCAGAGGCAACTTGATGGCATACAACAGCAACATATATTATATGTATAGTATAGTAGGGAGCTCTAGTGTGCAAGAAGCTGCACTGCATGCAGTTCCAGAGGTACATGGGTTCAAAGTCACCAGCTGCTCTGTGGTAGAAGGATGGATAATCTCCTTCTGTCCTATTAATTGTCTCTGAAAACCTCCTGGAAGGTCAGCTGTGAGTCGATTATGACTCTGTGGTGCACATCAACAAATATTTATCGTAGCCTGTTTTGTAAATTATAAAATTATAACCTCTTCTTCTAGTACTCTCTTTTTTTTAACACCATAATAATCGTGAGAACACAATTTATGCTAACTCTACAAGGATCCACAATCTTCCCCCCAAGGAGAGAAACTGCGTAAATAAAGGCATAAGTGTGAGAAAGAGACCTTTTGTACTATACAAACTTCTGTACCATTTAAATTTTAAATTTATGAAAATATTGCTCTGTAAAATAATTTTCTATTTTAAAAAAATTTAACAAAATTTATCTAGTAGATAGATGTACTCTTGTTATTATTGTTCTTCTTGTTAAGTGCTGTTAAATTGACTACTACTTAACAACAACCCCATAAACCAACAGGATGAACATTGTCCTGTTGTCCTGTCCTATACCATCCTCACAATATTTTCCATGGTCAAGTCCACTGCTGTAGTCACTGTATCAATTCATGTGATTGAAGGTCTCCCTTTCTTTACCTGACCTTTTACCTTTCCCAGCATGATTGCTTTTTCTAAAACCTGACCCCTTCTGACAACATGTTCAAAGTATGTTAGGTGGACTTTCACTATCATTGCCTCTAAGGAGCATGCTGATTGCACTTCCTCCAAACTAAATTTGTTTGTTGTTTTAAAAGCCATGGAATATTCAGTACTCTTCTCCAACACTACAATTTAAAGGCATTAATTTTTCTTTGGTCTTTCTTATTCATTGTATGACTTTCAGATGTATCAGAAGTAATTGAAAAGACCATGACCTCCTTCAGGCACACCTGATGTAAGAACTTATTTAGTAGAACATATAGATAATAGGAAAGAAGAGAAAGGTTGCCTCTCACAATTAACTAGAAATAATTTTTTTTTATTTTAACTGTGTGGATCATAACAAACTATGGCTAACGTTGAGAAGAATGAGGATCCCAGAACACTTAATTGTGTGCATACGAAATCTATACCTAGACCAAGAAGCTGTTGTTCGAATGGAACAAGGGAACACTATCGTTTCAAATTGGGGAGGGTGTGGATCAGGAGTATATCCTTTCTCCATACCTGATCAGTCTATATGTGTTGTTGTTGTTATGTGCCATCGAGTCGTTTCCGAATCATAGTGACCCTATGCACAACAGCTCTAAACCCTGCTCTATCCTGCGCCAACCGCACCGGACACACCCATCCCGATTACCCCAGTCACCGAATCAATCCATCTCATAGAGAGTCCTCCCCCCCTGCGCTGTCCCTCCACCCTCCCAAGCATGATGTCCCTCTCCAAGGACCCGTCCCTCCTGGCAACATGTCCAAAGTATGTCAGACGAAGCCCCAGAA
>NW_006399878.1:3289309-3296071 GCF_000299155.1 Elephantulus edwardii | reverse complement strand
CCACCCTTAGCCCAGTGCCATTGCCCACTTACTTCCCAGCTCCACCCTCCACCAAGATAACCCTTCTCATCTACCAAGTCCCTTCAGAAAATATCTTCCATTGTCCAACCCATGATCTGACAGTTTGTATCTTAAGCTTTCTAAGTTTAGTTGTGCTGTCTCCAAGGGAAGGTGACGTGTCCTGTAGAACTTCTGTGTAGATTATGTTTCCCTCGGGCCCGCCGGAAATCCTGGGTACCTGTGGAAAACGCCTGTCCTTGCTTATCTGCGGCCGCTGCGGCCCTCAAGCCTCACTTCCACCCAAGACCACGCTTGTCAGAGCAAATAATTCAGTAAGCCATACTGTGAAGAAAAATGTGGCATCAGGATCTCAGGAAGACTCCTCAAAAACCTGCACTGTGCAGATGCCACATAGTGTGGGGGAGCTGAAAGCACTGGGGACCTGAAGTGCTTGTTGCAGAGATCAAAGATAACAGTCTTCAATATAGATTTCATCTTAACATTAAGAAGATACAAGTCCTTACCACTGGGTAACATTATGATAGATGGACAAAGGATTGGAACTTAATGATTTCCTCTTACTTGGATCCACAATCAACACATTGGTACTAATATTCAGGAGATAAGGAGACGTATTGCTTTGGGCAAGTTTGCTGGGGAACAGGACCTCTTCAGAATACTGAAGAGAGTAATATCAGTTTGAAGACTAAGGTGCACCTGACTCAGGCCACAGTCTTTTCAGGTTCTTGGAATGCATCAGAGAGCTGGACAATGAATAAGGGTAACAGAAGAAAGGATGCCTTTGAGTTGTGGTGTTGAAGAAGAATCCAAGACTATCTCATAGACTGCCAAAATAATGAACAAGCATGTTTTGGAACAGGAACAACTGGAGTGCTCCTTGGAGGCAAGGATCGCAAAGCTTCATCTCTCATACTTCATGCATGGTGCCAGGAGAGGCTATTCATTGGAAAAGGATATCATGATTGGAAGGGTGGAGGGTCAGCGAAAGTGAGAAAGGACCTCCATATAGATAGACAGATTGACACAGTGCTGCAGTGCACTCAAGTGTATCAGAGATGGTGAGGATGGCACGGGAGAGGACAGGATTCAGATCTGTTGTTCATAGGGTTGCTGTGAGTCATACTCAACCCAACGCACCCAACAACAACTATTCATGTAAAAAGTTCTCGTGATGTAGTTGGTAATGAGTTGAGCTAACCACCCAAAGGCAGGAAGTTCTGAGCCACCAGCTGTTCCTTGGCAGAAAAATGGTTAGTTTCCTAACATGCAGTGTACAGCTTATGAAAACCCTCTGGAGGGTCAGCTATGTATCAGTTCTGACTCAACAGTATATAGCAATTCTTCATGCTGCCAGTGGGTTTTGATTTTCTGTTTATTCCAAAATAGTATATTTCTCTCAACTTAAAAAGGATTTGTATTTCCAAAAGTTATTATATAGTTCCTTTTTATAGACTAATTTCCTATATAGCTTGAGCAGTATAAATAGTAACTTACTTACTTATGGGATCATATCCTTTTGTGTTGTGAACAAGAAACTTTGAAACTTGAGGTCTTTGTAAGACTATATTTTCTGAATAGTTATTTTTATTTGGATAAGTATGTGCAGTGAGGCTTATTCACTGGACTTTTTTCCCAGACATTCCTTACCTCCTCCTAACTTTTTAGCAGTTATCTTAGGCTGCATCCCTCATGCATACTAGTGATATAGTGATAGCAAGCACACACTTTGGACCATCATATTCTTTACTCACTGCTACAGTAAAGGCTGCAGAGTACAAACAGTGTAATTAGTTTACCAGCTTTATAGCCACAGCATTTTCTAGTTTTGTTTGACTGAAATATGCCTTACAAGCAAACTTCCTTCAGTTTTCTCGACTTAATGATTTGCCACAATTTAAGCCAAAAGCAACAATGTTTGTATGTTCTCATCTCGAGTGACATATTTCAGGAAGTAATGTATATTTTTAATTTCGTTTTAAAAACAGCAAACACACTCATTACCACTGACTTACAGTAGACACATAGCTGACCTTCCAGTGGGTATTCAGAGCTGTGTAAATGACATGGGAGGAGATTGCCCATCTTTCTTGGAGCCACTGGCTTATTCAAACCCCAAGATGTGTCCCTAGCCACACAGCTCTGTCCTCACTAGATCTCCATGACTCTTTTAGCTATTTCATAAAATACATATTAGTACACATAATATAAAAAATTCACATTTTAGCATTTCACATTAAAGCATATAAATCTGTGGTTTATCATCCTCAGCATCTGTGGAGGGTAATAATTCAATCCGTAATAGTTATTCCAGAAGGAAACTCATTAAGCAGACACTCTCTTTTCTTTAATCTCTCCAAAATTCCTGGTAGCCACTAAGCTATTTTCTGCCTCTATGTGTTTGCCTATTCTGGTTACTTTATATAACTGGAATATATAATATGTGGTCACTTGTATCGATTTATAGTGCATAACATTCTCAAGGCTCATTTTATTGTGCCATGTATATCATGTACTTCATTCCTTTTTGTGGCTAAGTAATACTCCATTAAATGGATATACAACATTTTGTTTATCAGTCTGGTTGCTGGTGGTTTAGTTGTTTCCATCTTTTTTGGAATACAGCTTCTGTAAATATTCATGTATCTTTTAAACTACATCTAATTTTCATTCTTTGAAATATATATCTAGGAGTTTAGTTGCTTGTAGCTCTGTGCTTAACGTTTTTAAAAAGTGCTAAACTATTTCTCTAGTGTCTACACTGTTTTGAATCCATACCAGCAATATATGAGAGTTCCAATTCTCTATATAAATATTAGCATTTGTTACTATCCTTTCCTTTTTTTTTTTTTAATCCTAAGTGTGTATGAAGTTGTAGCTTCATGTGATTTTGATTTGAACCTCTCTAAGGTACTCAGGATCAACAGTGTCTCTCTGGAGACTAAGGTGCGCCTGATACAGGCCATGGTATTTGCAATCGCTTGTTATGCATCAGAGAGTTGGACAGTGACTAGAGAGGACAGAAGGAGAGTGGATGCTTTTGAGCTGTGGTGCTGGAGAAGGGTACTGAATGTACCATGGACTGCCAGGAAAACAAACAGATTCATCTTGGAGAGGATTAAACCAAGCTACTCCTTGGAGGCAGGGATTCTGGGGCTTCGTCTGACATACTTTGGACATGTTGCCAGGAGGGACGGGTCCTTGGAGAGGGACCTCATGTTTGGGAGGGTGGAGGGACAGCGCAGGGGGGGAAGACCCTCTATGAGATGGATTGATTCGGTGACTGGGGTAATCGGGATGGGTGTGTCAGAGGCAGTGTGGTTGGCGCAGGATAGAGCAGGGTTTAGGGCTGTTGTGCATAGGGTCACTATGAGTCAGAAACGACTCAACGGCACATAACAACAACGAGGGAGCTTATTAGGGAATTGTTCATAGAGAATGAAGCCTTCTAATCAGAAGGCTGGCTTCTGTGACTGTGTGGATCTACCAGGTACTCCACAGGAGAAAGGTAGGCAGTCTCCTCCCATGCAGTTTATAGCCACAGAAACCGAGTGGAGGGACAGCTATGAGTCAGAATTTATTCAATAGCAATGAGAAAGAGAAAGGCAATGACTAATGATTTTGACCATCTTTTTGTGTCATTTATCTTTGGCAAAATGTTAAAGTCTTTTTTCATTGTGTTGTTTGGCATTTAGTTATTAAATAGTAAGATTTCTTTATATATTTAAATACTATTTATTTGTCAGATATGTGATTTCTAAATATTTTTGCCCACTCTCTGTTATCTTTTTACACTCTTAGTGATGGATGCACCCAAAATCCACTATCATCAAGTCAATTCCAACTTATAGTGACCCAAAGGGTAGAGTGTTGTTGTTGTTGTTATTGTTGTTGTTGTTGATATGTGCCATCATGTCACTTGCGACCATAGTGACCCTATATACAACAGCCCTGAACCCTGCTTTATCTTGAGCCAACCTCATTGTCTCTGACACACCTACCCCCACTACCCCAGTCACTGAGTCAATCCATCTCATCCAGGATCTTCCTCTCCTGAGCTGTCCCTCCACTCTCCCAAACATGATGTCTCTCTCCAAGGACTGGTCCCTCCTTGTAACATGCCCAAAATATGTCAGACAGAACTTCAGAATCCTTGCTTCAGAGGAGCAGCCTGATTTCATCCTCTCCAGGATGAATCTGTCTGTGCTCCCAGCAGTACCTGGTATACTCAGGACTCTTCTCCAGAACCACAGTTCAAAGGCATAGATTCTTCTTCTATCATCCTTAGCCATTGTCCAGCTCTCTGATGCATAGCAAGTAGTTGTGAAGACCATGGCCGGGATCAGACTCACCTTAGACTCTAGACTGACATCGTCACTCTTCAGTACTCTGGAGAGGTCCCTGACAACAGATTTTCCCAGTGCAATTTGTCTTTTGATTTTCTGGAAAGGATAGAGTAGAACTGCCCTATAGAGTTTCCTAGGCTGGAAATCTTTAAGGGAGCAGGCTCTCTTTTTCCCTCAAAACAGCTGATGAGTTCATAGCACTAACCTTTTGGTTAACAGCCCAACAATTAATCCACCATACGATGGGGACAGTTTGACACAAAGGATATCATTGCTAATGTCAGATGGGTTCTAGCTGAAAGTCAATACCAGAAGACTGTCTATTTATGTTTGACTCTGCAAAGGCATTTGACTGTGTGGATCATAGCAAGTCATGACTAACTGAGAAGAGAGAGAATCCAAGAGCACTTAATTTTGCTGATGTGAAACCTATATCTAGACCAAGAGTCTGTTTTGTGAACAGAACAAGGAACATTACATGGTTTAAAATTAAGAAAGGAGTGTGTCATTGTATCCTTTCTCCATACATATTTACCTATTAAATCTGTATACTCAACATATTATTCAAGAAGTTGGACTCTATGAAGAATATGTGGCATCAAGTTCAGAGGAAGACAACAATCACCTGTATTATGCAGATGATACAACCTTGCTTGCTGAAAGTGAGGACATGAAGAACGAACTTGCTGCAAAAGGTCAGAGAATACAGTCTTCAATATCGATTGTATCTCAGTGTCAAGAAAACAAAAGTTCTTATCACTGGAACAGTAGGCAGCATCATGATAGATGGAGAAAAGGTTGAAGTTGTCAGCAATTTAATCTTACTTGGAGCCACAGTCAACATGCTTGTTACCAGCAATCAGGAAATCAGGAAACGTATTGCGTTGGGAAAACTGTAGTCAAGGACTTCTCCAAATTATTGGGGAGCAATGATATTAGTTTGTGGACTAAGGTGTGTGCCTGATTCAGGCCACATCTGAGAGATGGACAGTGAATAATAATGACAGAAGAATTGATTCCTTTGATCTCTAGTGCTGGAGAAGAGTACTAAACATCCCACGGAGTTCCAAAAACATATGTCTTGGAGAAAATGCAGCCAGACTGTGTCTTGGAAACAAAGATGATAAAGCTTTGTCTCACATACTTCACGCATGTTACTAGAAGAGGCTATTTCTTGGAGATGGACGTCATGCTTGGGAAGGTGGAGGGTCAGCAAAAGAGAGGAAGACACCCCCCCCCCCCGAAGAATGGACACAGTGACTGCTACAATGAGCTATGATGTGTCAGGAAATGTGAGAATAGCATAGGATAGGACAGGGTTCAGATCTGTTGCTATGAGTCACACTCGACTCGATGGCACTTAATGACAACATCCATCATTAGGATTCTGTTTTATGCACCAGAGTCAAATTGTATTCACATTTTATTTCTCTTTCCTCTTTTATTGTTTGTGCTTTTGGTGTCATACTTAAACCATTGCCAAATTCAAAATCTTGATTATTTTCTCATATTTTCTTTTAAAAGATTACTTGTTCTGGCTCTTAAATTTTAGGGTTTGACTCATTTAATTTGATACCAGGTAATTAATTTATTTTTTTTTTGCATGTGGATATACAGCTGTTCCAGCACCATTTTTTAGAGAGACTGCTTTTTCCCAATGAATAATACTTTTGGCACTTTGGTTAATAATCAGCTGACAATATATATGGATTTTTTTCCCCTGGGATCTCTCGTAATCATCTAAACAACTTCTTTTCACTCACTCCAGAAAGTAAAGACACAGCCTATTGAAATCACAATGGTTCCTTATAGTAGTGACTACAGAGATGAATGAAGGTGGGAAGGGAGACAAAATTTTCAAGTTTCTTCCTTTGCCCTTTCTCAGTCTGTACATCCTTCCTTCACTAGTGTTGAGACTGATGCTTTAAAGTATTCCCATTGGAATGAATGACCTTTCTTATTTTATTATTTTTTATTTCCCAGTACAAAGTATTTATTTAATCTAGTTTGGCCTGCCTTTCATACAGGAGATCCTTAATTTAAAATGGGTAAAAGTTCAATTGTTAAATGCAGTATTCTGTCAATTTTTTAAATTTGCTTCTTTTTGTCACACTCCAAAAAAATACCTTTACCTTTTTTTGTTAAAAAAACCTCCTATCCTGTTTTATATTTTTAAATTATTTTACGTTTTGTTTACATACAAAATTTGTATATGTTGTATTTCATTTATACACATGGTATTTCATGCATTCCTCCAATCACACTGCATTTCACATTATCATTCCCATACATTGAGTTCCATAAAATTAATCATCATTAAGTTTTACCCCAACCCTGATGTCAGTCACTTTCTACAACAGGGGCACCATGCAGTATTTGTCCTTTTGTGACTGAAATA
>NW_006399878.1:3252881-3289195 GCF_000299155.1 Elephantulus edwardii | reverse complement strand
TTTGTTGATGGGCACTTAGGTTGTTTCCAACTCCTAGCTATTGTGAACAAAGCCGCGAAGAACATGAATGTGCATATATCTGCTTGGATGCCATTTATGGTCTCTTTAGGGTATATTCCCAGTAGTGGAATTGCTGGGTCAAATCTCTGTTTCCAGTTTTTTGAGAACACGGCATACCACTTTCCACAACTGGATCAATTTATGTGTACTGAATTGAAACAGATGAGGGAGAGAACAGTTTAAAAGTGATATATGATAGCATATTATGATTATGACAGGAATCCAGAATTAAGATTGAATAGTGGAGTGCATTTAGGGTGGGATAGGGAGTGGGGGGGATTGTAGACCAACGAAGAAGTTTATCTTTTGCTTTTCAAAGAGAGTAGTGAACTGGAGGGGCGAGGGGGTAAAAAAAAAGTACATGAATGAAAATCCAAAATCCCTGTAAACGTTCATTAAGATTAATAAAATAAAATTTAAAAAATTAATCATCATTGATTCATGCCCACGACCAACCCACCTTTTCAGGTCCCCACGGATATTTCTTAATCCTTCACCTCCTCACTCTGCCCACCAAATTCTGCAACCTTGTGACTCCCTCTTCCTCCCCTTCCTCATTTGGACTTTTGTACACATCTTACTGGTTACCCTTCTTTATTTGCAATAATGGTCTTAAGCAGTATTTGTCCTTATGAGATTGAGTTAGTTCACTCAGCATAGTGCTCTCTAGCCTCTCCCATATTTTTCTAAATCATTGGGGTTTTTTATAATCCTTGTTTTAACAGTGGTTTTTTTTTTTAAAAAAAGTATTTTATACTGGTTTACATACAAAGTTCATATACATTGTTTTTCACACTGGACCTTTCCCGTTTCCTTCACCAATACCTCTCTCCACCCATCAAATTATTTAACCTTATGTTTAAGCTCCCCCTTCCACTTCTTGGTTCCACATACATGCTCTACAATAATAGTCCTATACATTATTTGTCTTTATGAGACTGAGTTCACTTAGCATTATGTTCTCCAACCCCTCCCATGGTAGGTAGTAATTTACAATATCACTACTCCTGCATGCTGCATAGTATTCCATTCTGTGAATGTACCAAAATTTCTCAATCCATATTCCAAGCAGTGGAAAAACTGGGTCATATGGAATTTCTGTGTTCAGCTTTTTGAGGAAACATCAAACTTCCTTCCAAAGTGGTTGTACCATTTCACCAACAATGTATTAGTAAATCATTACTTTTGAGTGCTGCATAGTATTCCATTGCATGAATATACCACAGTTTCTCAATATGTTCATTGTTGATGGACATTTACTTCCTATTGCTACCTTGGCTTCGTTACCATCACCAGGGTAATGGGAAGTAAACTGATGTTGAAGCTAATATCACACTTTCATTTTATAATATTATTTTGTAGACATTAATGCTCTACTGCTGGATCATATTTAAGGGGTACATGTACAGAGGAAACTTGTAATTTTTACTATTTTATCAATATTTGGAGTTTTGTTTTCTTAATCACATTTACTTTCATTGTTGAAGATTCAAGTCTGAAATAGAGTGCTTTAAAAATTAATTTTTCAAAAAAAAATAATTTTTCATTCACCTTTATTATACCATTTTTGGACCTGAATACTCATAGTGATTTTAAAATCTTTTTCCTGTTACTGCTAGTAATGGAAACAGTGTTGGTGGTGGTGGTGTTGTTGTGTGTCATCATATCAGAACTGACTCATAGCCGGCCCTGCAGTGGTTTTCAGAGGCTGCAAATCGCACGAGAGGAGCTAGTGTACTCACTGAAAATAAATCTAATTGAATCTTATATTTTCTTGGAGAAGTAAAGTTTATAATCTCTATAAAAATTTACTTCATGATAAATAGTCTTTAATCTGCTTTTTTTCTGTAGCATGTAGATAGATAGTTGAATTAATAAATTTGACAAGGTTAATATATGTACATATATTTTCTCACTATAGGGCATCACCTTTGATGAATTCAGGTCATTTTTCCAGTTTCTGAATAACCTAGAAGACTTTGCAATTGCTCTGAATATGTATAACTTTGCGAGTCGTTCTATAGGGCAAGGTAAGTAATCAGCTTTTCAAAATTAACAGCAAAAAATAAATGTACATTTTTTAAAGAATATTGGTGCCATTATTTAGAAATGTCATCAAAGTCATCATCTTGTCTGAAAGTCATTGATGTATAGTTTTAATAGGAAGTAAGTTCTAATACTTTAAAGAAAGAAAACGAAGCAAAGTTCTGCAGGAGAGGGATGGACAATCTCCTCCCACACGACTACTGCCTCTGAAAGCCTGTTGGAAGGTCAGCTATGGATTGGATCCAAGTCTGTGGTACACAACTACAAGAAGCAAAATTATAGGAAATATGCTAAATTTTGTATTTATATTGCCCTTTATTTCATATTATAGAGAAACTATAATAATGTTTTGGAAGGTTTAAAAAAGTATAAGAAACCTCATGGCCACCTGATAGTATCGAGGTGTGTATGTCTACCTAGAGAAAAAGCCAGTTAGCTTTGCTAGACATCCTCACAGGATGATGTTTCTTAGCTTGGCTAATTTTACTCACAGGCTGTACTGACATGGAAACCTGACTTGTCAGCAGTCAGTTCTTAGCAAAGGACTCCGCTTAACCAAGTTTTTAAAACAATTTATAAAAATTCAAGTTCATTTTGTTTATAAATTTACAAAGATAATTACAGCTGTCATAAAAATTGAATGTTACTGTCCTTAAGGCCAGCTCATTCTTTTTCTGTAGGTAGACATGAAAACCAAATAATAATTAGAAGATCATTGGTTAATGATAACAAAGAGAGTTGCATGTAGAGAGCCACAAGATCTAAAATGTAGTGCCATGAGTCATAGCCCACACTACCTCCACGTGAAGGTTTTGGAATACCAGACTTCTGTCCATTAATACTCTTCAGTATTTCTAGAGAATTTACAAAATAATTTTTCTGAAATACAGATTATCCTTTCCATAATAGCCCTGCTCTAGAAAACTTTTCTACTTTCAGATTGCCTACAAAGTGCATAAATTCTTTATCACACTGTCTTCTCTGAAGTTCTTATACTCTGTTGCCCTGGACCTACCCAGACTGACTGCTCACCCAGACTCTCCTCTGAAAATGACTGTATTCTGTGTCCACCCTGATGCCTTTGTTCATTTCCCTCCATTTTATCTGCCATTTCTCTCATCTCTAAAAGCCAGAATCTATCTATCCTTCAGGACTCAGAAAAGACCATAGTCTTTCCTAATCACTCCCTTCTCTCCTTTCCCTACTCCACTTTTCCAACAAAAATCATCATCTCCAAATTCTCAAAGCACTTTGCTAGTGCCTTTTGTGTAACAGTTTTTGGGGCAAATGTCTCACCTCCCATTTGAAATGTAAATTCTTTGAGAATTTATTCACCTGAATGGTCTCATGAGCATTGGTTGCTAACAGTAAATGCTCATTAACATTCAATGAATCATCATATATCATAAAGCTAAAATACCACTTTTTAGCTCTTATGATTAAAACCATAGGAATTTTTGCTCCCTAAAAGTGTCATGATTACTGAAATATCATGTTGCAAATAAGATCATGACTCATATGTGTAGAAACCAACTTCTATTACAAGATTTCTGTTCATTAATGTATATTTTTAAGATAATGTTAATGTTCTACTCTTGCTCTTTTTATGTAATATCTATCTAGATGAATTTAAGCGTGCTGTCTATGTAGCTACTGGCCTCAAACTTTCACCACATTTAGTGAACACTGTCTTCAAGATTTTCGATGTTGACAAAGATGATCAATTAAGTTACAAAGAATTTATTGGAATTATGAAAGACAGACTCCATAGAGGATTTCGGGTAAACTTATAAATTTCAAGCTTATTGTTCTCTTTTGCAAAACCTGAAAGTAAAAAATAAGTTTCAAAAATAATTTTTATAAATTGTTAGGAATATAAATATTTAATGTTTTATTTCAAATGAAAAATCTTACCCCTTCCCAGTATTTAAAAAAAAAAACCCTTAAAATTTTAAGTTAGTGTTTTTAAAAAAATACATAAAATAATTTCTCACTTAATTATTTCTTTTCATTTTCAACTAATACTTTTATTTAAGTATGCGGGAGGAAAAATATTGCTAGGTGTTCTTTTAAAATTTCAGTCTGCTCACTGACTTTCTAGACTTATACATAGAAATACCACTATTTCTCATCTATAGACACAAAGGAAACATGAGGCACATACAGCACTACACATTCAATACTTATTTAGAAAATACTTTTTTTTTTCTGTTGACCTTTTTTCCCCTGTGAACATATTGCAAAATATAAATTTTGTTATTTTTTTCCTAAGAATCTTTTTTTTAAAAAAAGTATAGCACGAATCAGTAAATATTTCTGTATCTTATATTTCTAGATGTGCACAAATGGAAAAAGAAAATATTTTTTATATTATTAATCATAGAATACTTATTCTTGTCTCTTTGTAAGATAGCCCTATATATTAAACATTTTAAAAGATAAATGTGTGGGCTTGTGAAATATCATCATTCATTTTAAACTGTTAACTAGTGTGTAGGGAGTTGGGCTGCCAACTCAAAGGCAGGCACGCTGAGTCTACCAGCTGCTCTGAGAGGTGGGCAGTCTCCTCCCATGCAATTTATAGCCTCTTAAAATATGGAGGGTCAGTTATGAGTTGATTCCATTTCTAAGGCAATGAATGAGTGAAAGTATAGTGTCTTATAAAGATACTGTGTATTTAACTGCCACCTAGTGGTTACCTCTTAACATTTTAGACGATGCCCAAATAACCAAAAGAAAATATATTTTTCAAATCATTTAGCTTTCCTCAGAAACTGTAATCAGTTCTAGTCATTCTCACGAAACAAATTGTGTATGAATGGTTGACTATAAACCCATTTTGCTCCTCACTATTTCACGCAAATCACACAAAAATCATTAAAAACAAAGATTTCAGAATTACAAGATCAAATAAAAACATTTAACTGTGGTTTTACCCTCTATCACTTTGTTGGTGTTAAATATTTTTATTTATTTCATACTTATTATTTCTTTATAATTTTATTTGTATTTACATGCTTTTGTTTCTCTATTCCAAAGGGTTATAAAACAATTCAAAAGTATCCCACATTTAAATCCTGTCTGAAGAAGGAACTTCATAGCAGATAAGTACGTTAGTGTCTCTGTTTTACTAAGAATGATAATAATTAAAAGGGTGATAGTTTATTAATTTCTTCTCAATTTCTAAGAAGGCATTTATTTTGTTTTCATTGCATTTAAGATGTATTCATTTGCCATTAATAACATAAAGTGTGAGAATTAACTAAAATACACATCTAACTAAAATTCCCTTTGCAGTGTCTTGTTTTAAAATATTTGTTTAATTTGCAGTTTTTCTATTTTAGCAGTTTGATCATGTGAATCTAAATTGAATTATTATAATCTAGAATAATTTATTTGTTAGTTAATGTAATTTACAATGGCCTTGTTTGTTATTGTTTTTTTTAAAGTTATTGTTAGATGGCTGGTACTCTACTAAGTGTTTTTCGTCATGTACTCTCATACTTTATTCTCATATATATTACATTTAATAACAAAGAAAAGTCAGACTGGAGATTCTAACCTTGCCCAAAGACACAGGGTGTATGTAGCATACTGTGATTTGAACCCCATCTTATAGAAAAGCCCATAGATTACAATGTTGTTGTTGTTGTTGTTGTTGTTGTTGTTGTCAGAACCGACTAATAGCCTACCCTCCAGTAGTTTTCAGAGGCTGTAAATTGCACAGGTGGAGATTGCCCATATTTATCCTATGGATCAGCTGGAGGATTCAAACTCCCTTTTTATGAATTGACTGCATAACTCCGTACACTAGGCCACCAGCGCTCCTAATGTTTAAAGTTGTTTTGTTGTGCACCATCAAGTCAGAAACAACCCATCGCTGACCCTCCAGCGGGTTTTCAGAAGCAGTCAGTCACACGCGAGGAGATTGCCCATCCTTCTCCCACAGAGCTGCAGATGGATTTGAACCACGTGCCTTTGGGATTGCCGCACAGCTTCTTACCGCTAAAGTAGTTGAAGAAAATAGATGAAATTTGTTAGATTTATATGACCCAAAGAATTATTTAAAATTGGTTCCTAAACTTAAAAATGCAGGGCAGATAGGTTTCTTGGTTTGGTTAGTTGTTTTGTTTTTGGGTTTTTGTCTTAATTTAACTATTGCTTTATAACCTGGTCAGTTGTGAGTTCTTATTAGTTGGGTTTTGTCTATGGTGATTTTGGTGTTTA
The DNA here is from genome assembly GCF_000299155.1 of Elephantulus edwardii. Lineage (NCBI taxonomy): Eukaryota > Metazoa > Chordata > Mammalia > Macroscelidea > Macroscelididae > Elephantulus > Elephantulus edwardii. The sequence continues at coordinate 3,282,862 of NW_006399878.1, read as the reverse complement.
TTTATAAATACTTATTTATTTATTTATTTATTTATTTATTTATAAATAAACACTCATGTATGTGTTTTTGCGATTTTTCTCAAGCTCAAACCATTTATCTTGGTTTGGTTAGTTGTTTTGTTTTTGGGTTTTTGTCTTAATTTAACTATTGCTTTATAACCTGGTCAGTTGTGAGTTCTTATTAGTTGGGTTTTGTCTATGGTGATTTTGGTGTTTATTTATAAATACTTATTTATTTATTTATTTATTTATTTATTTATTTATAAACACTCATGTATGTGTTTTTGCGATTTTTCTCAAGCTCAAACCATTTATGTAGGTCTCTATAGTTGTCATCCCTAGGTAGCATTGAATGCTACTCAAAAGATTGGCAGTTCAAGTCCACCTGGAATGCCTTAAAAATAATGCCTGATGATATGCTTCCAAAAAAATCAGCCACTGGCAACATTAAGCAAGTACAGATCTCCTTTGAAACATGGGATCACCATGAGTCAAAATCAACTCTATGGCAAATTTTTCCCAAAGTGATTCAACAAGATATTAATGCATCTCATTCTTTAAAAGTGAAAGATGAAGAGTTGTTTGATTTGAAAACTATGACAAGCACTGTTAAGAAGATTCCTTCACCTGTAGAATTTATCAGACCTTTAATATGCTATTATTCATTTTTTTGTCTCACTAAACAGAAAATACCTGTACTATTCAACATTTTACCAACTAAGCTCTGAGCCTTAATGTTTTTATATAACCCATTTTGGGAAATGTTGATGTAAAATATTTAAAGGCAAGTAAACTTAATTGCTTTTCTGTGATGGTGACTTGTAATTGAGCTAACAAAAGAAGTTAACTCTTTCTAATCTCCAGCACTGGTAATTTATTAGTAGAATTCTTACCTTCTATGCAGCAGACTCAGGTTTGATTCCCAGCCAGTGCGCCTTATGTGCAGCCACCACCCATCTGTCAGTGGGTCTGCGTGTTTTTATGATGCTGAACAGGCATCAGCAGAGCTTCTGCTTCAAAAAATCAATCCGTGAAAACCCATAGATCACAATTGTCCAATCTGAAATTGATCATGACAAGGCATAGGACTGGTGCTGCATTTCATTCAGTTATGTATGGAGTCATCTTGAGTTGGGAATAACTTGACAGCACCTATCAGAATAGCCTTCGAAATATGTATTAATTTATGTGTATAAATGTCTATTGCCGTGAAGTCAATTCTGGCTCAAAGTACCTTGGGACAGAAGAGGTCATCCTTATATGTTTCCAAGAGAACTCTGGTGGCTTAGTGGTAAGGAATTGTGCTGCCAGTGCCATGGTACACACTTTGAGTCTCCCAGCTGCTCCACTGGAGAAAGATGGGCATTCTCCTCCCGTGCTGTTTACTGCCTCTGAAAGCCCTCTGGATGGTCAGCCATGCATCAGTTCTGACTCAACATTACACAACCATGGTAGCATATGGTTTTCAAGGTTATAAATCTTTTGTTGTTGTTTTCAACCAAAAGCAGATGCCCAGTAAAAGTCAGAGATGAGGCATTTGCTTTGTGACAAGGTTACAAGTCAGAGATGAGGCATTTGCTTTGTGAAAAGATTTATCTTTTCAATCTTTACTGAAGCCAGCTGGCTTATTTTTCATTTACACAGTGGATTCAAACTACCAGTGTTTCTGTTAGCTGCCCAATGCTGAGTTCACTGTGTTGCCAAGCTTCTGTGAAAACTTGAACAAAATAAAAAATAAAATAGGGCCATGCCATTTATACGTCTGGATAAACACACTTCGTTGGGAAATATAAAACAGTACAATACAGTCTTCCCAGCCCACTGTCATGCTAATTCCATTGATTGTGCCCAGTAGCACTTAAAACCACTTCTAGAAAAGACTTACTTTCTTAAGCCTTTTGAAGATTGAGGATTAGACAAGTTACTAAACAAAGTAAAGGAAATGCTTTATGATTAACTTAATTTTATTGTATTTTTTGCTGGGTATTATTTGTTGTAATCCTTATTGTTGTTGTTGTTGTTATGTGCCATCGAGTCCCTTGCGACTCATATATGTACAACAGCCCTAAACTCTGCCTGTCCTGTGCCAATCACACTGTCTCTGACACTCCCATCCCAATTACCCCAGTCACTGAATCATTTCACCTCATAGAGGGCCTTCCCCTCTTGCGCCGTCCCTCCACCCTCCCAAGCATGATGTCCCTCTCCAAAGACCGGTCCTCCTTACAACATGTCCAAAGTATGACAGACGAAGCCTCAGAATCCTTGCCTCCAAGGAGCCACCCGGTTTGACCCTTTCCAGGATGAGTATGTTTGTTTTCCTAGCAGTCCATGGTACTCTCAATACTCTTCTCCAGCACCACAGCTCAAAGGCATCAATTCTCCTTCTATCCTCCTTGGTCATTGTCTAACTCTCTGATGCATAACAAGTGATTGCAAAGACCATGGCCTGTATCAGATGCACCTTAGTCTCCAGAGAGACACCATTGCTCTTCAGTACTTTGGAGAGGTCCCTAACAGCAGACTTTCCCATCACAGTAAGTCTTTTCATTTCCTGGCTGTTGGTGCCAAGAGTGTTGACTGTGGAGCCAAGCAAACTAAAGCTGTGAACAATCTCAATCTCTTCACCACCCATCCTGATGCTGCCAATTGGTCCAGTGGTGAGAATCTTTGTCTTCTTGACATTGAACCTCAATCCATATTGGAGGCTGCAGTCCTTGACAGTAATTTGTTGTTTGTGTCATCAACTCTGAATTACTTTCTAAATAAATATTGCTTTTGTATGATCGTTTTATTTCTTTTAATTAGGTTCTCCTAAAACAAAGTTTCAAGCATCATTATGTAAATGGAAGATAGAAATTTCAAAGAGTTGTGGAGACGGATTTGAAATCAGAACATGTAGAAGTGAAGCAAAAGGTGAAAATAAGAATATATACTGAGCCTTCAAATGTAGCACAGATAAAATCTATCTTCTAGCTAACTACATATGTGAGATCAAGTTGAGAGTTAACCTTGATTTAGTGAACTCTGTACTCTTTCATTCCTTTCAGGAGTATATAAATACTTCCATTAACTCTATAAGAATGTATTTTCAATATTTTTATTTATTTAATATAAATTTGCCTCTTTTTAAAATAATATATTACTCATGGACTGTAAATTACCTGCAAAAGAAACATCACATTTTCTTGTTTGTTTTGAACTGTGAATTTATTTTCAGAAACAATATATGGCTTGAAATTAACTAGAGAGCCTTTAGAATTGCTAGTAAATCTTTTTTTTTTATACTTTTAATCACATTGGAATAAGTTATATTAAATAGACTACTGTATAATACAATGGTTTACACTGTGTTTTTAACTTTTAAAAGTATTTAATATATATATGTATATGCATATGTATATGTATATTATTTGAATTGCTTAAAAAGTTCTTGTTTTAATTTTTTTTCTTAAATTTTTATTTTATTATTTTTGTGTGAGTGTACCGTCAAATCAGATCTGACTGGTACAGGAGGAGATTGTCCCTCCTTTTCCCGGCAGAGCATCTGGTGGATTTGAACCGTGCGCCTCTGGGATTGTAGTTGCAGCTCCTTACCACTAGGCCACCAGAGCTCCCCTTAATTTTTTTTCATTTACCAAAGTCAACCAAATTATTTTATAGTAACATTTAAACCTGAATTTGCTTTGGAAAATTGGTGGTAAAACATTGATAGTGTGACAGTGGTCATTGTCATTGTCATTGTTATTATTGCCTTAAACTTACTGCTGCTTATGAGTGCCAGTGATATCTGTTAATAACAGTAGAAATGATGTCTTACAGCTTATTGCATACTGTAACTTAATGCATTCTGTTCATATATATCTGTTGTATCAAAATAAGTATTATAAGAGACTAGTTTCAACTGGTTGAAAATATTGATGTATGCATTATGTAGAAGTTAATATTTTGTCTTGCAAATGGACCACATGTAAAAGTAATGCCAAGTATTGAGACATATTTAATAATTTTTATTACTTCAAAATAATCTCTCAAATGGGCAAAAGAAAAATTTCCTATTGAAACCTGCACAATCAGATTTCACAAAGAGAAAAAAAATTTGATAGCACTTAATAGTATCTACTCAGTTTGACAGTATAGTGCATACATGGTTATTGTACAAAAGTTCAATGAATTTCTGTACCACTGATACACCTTATGTCATATTTAAAAGATGATGTTTCTTTACATACACTCCAACTTAACAATGCTCTTATGTATAAAAATTAAAACACTGATTTTGTTTTTATAAGTTATTAAATGTGAAATTGATAGTTGTGAGCCTATTTATAAAAGTAATGTTATTTCCATTAAAATGTTATTATTACTATCCTTGACTATGTACAATACAGACTTTTCACATTCTTTTTATCATAGTGTTTATTATGTTGGTATAGAAACACTTAATTCATAAATGTTAGGATTTCTTATATATAATTTAATTTCACTTTGAAGGTCAAGTCAATTGAATATTTATAAGTGTGACTAAATAAAAATGCCTCTTCCACTCTTTTAACATGTTCCAGTCTGCTTTACCTTATTCTGAATGTTCTCAGTGTTAATTATTTGACCTTTAAGATAACTGAAAAAAGTACAATTTACTTTGATCTTTCACTATAAATCGTATTATCTTCATATATAGAAGATTGCTATTTTAAGAACTCCTGCAAATATAGATAAAAAATACATTAAAATCATTTCTATAACTCCTCCACTCCTCTAAGGAGAACATTATGCTCCATATGCTACTCTTTTTCATTATTGCTTTTAGAATAAGTAGATAACTATTTATAAGACTGCAGTATAATATTAAAATATGAATAAAAATATTCTGGGGAAATGAAAAAAGGGTAGTGAAGTACAGTGGTTCCTTCCATAGTCATATTCTTGAACTGTATCATCAATTGAGTGGGAAGTTAACTTATTTACTGGATTCATGCTTTTTAAAAATGAAAATATTCTGGAAACAATAATTGCCTAATAAATACATGTATGTTCTTACTCCGTTTCCTTCTACAGACAGATCTTTGGAAAAATAAGAGATGTTCATAAAATTGATGATACAGTTTTATAGAAACTGTGTGGTGAAAGTTTATGGCACTTTTCAGAACTGTTTCATAGGAAGAAGTTTGTATAACTTACTGTTCTTACACAGTATAAGTGTAAAGCAACCTCACTTATTTTCCTATTTTATCTTAAAATAAATATTTCTGCCTTTGAATCAAAAAACTTGGTGCTTTGCTTTTATGTATATCTGTGAATTGTTATCTTTCTGAACTGTCACCTCAAAACTTTGGAAATCTTCTAGATCAACAAACATCAATCCATTTTACACCTTTTCCAAGGACCAAACAAACCCATAAAGTTGATCTCCCAACACCATTGTAAGTTAATAAATCACAGAGTCATAAAATCTCACCGTACATATATTGTTAGGCTTCCTACTCTATAGAATGTATGGTCATTGGTATTGAAAAGCTTTTCTAAAAGTGGGGTATTGATTTTACACTATAGAGCTGGTTGTCTAAATGTCTTAATTAAATCAACATCATGCCAGCCTCTATTTCACTATGATTGGTATATTGTAAACATTGTCTTGCTAAGACAACTTTTATAAACCTGATCATTTTTTAAATATACTAGCTTCCATCTTGCCTTTTATAATAATACAGTATTGTTGATTTTTATTGCCTTCGAGTCAAGCATGATTCATTACAACCCTATGAACAAAAGACTTGAAGCCTATCATTGTTTCTCAAAGTTCGTAGAGTTTCCAGAGATATGTTGTTTAGGAAGCAGATGCCACTCTTGCTTCCAAAATACAGTATACACTTCATAAAAAAGATAATTCATCCTCAAAGAGCTCTGATGGCGTGGTACATATTGTACTGATAACTGAAAGCCTGTGAGTTCAAATCTACCAGCTATTCTTGAGAAGAAAAATGCACAGTCTACTCCCATAAAGACTTAGAGCCTGAGAAACCCAGTAGAGAGTAACTTTGAGTCAGAAATAACTCAAGAGCGGTGCAGTTGAATTTTTCAAATTTTAATTCTACCTCAGACTCCTTTACAAGAATTATATTCTGAATACATTCAAACATGGCAGGTAATAGACTTCATTCACTTTATTTTTATTATTATCATTATTACTTTAGAAGTACTTCCTGGAGCTCTTTGTCTGACTGTGTTATGAATTCATTTCTGTTTCCCAAAAAATGTGTTGTAAGTTCTAACCTCTATACCTATGGTAGCTTAGTGCTATACCTATGGTAGCTTAGTGGCAAGAAGCTGTGCTGCAATCCCAAAGACACATAGTTCAAGGCCACCAGCTGCTCCTCAGGAGAATGGGCAGTCTCCTCCCAAGTAATTAACTGCCGCTGAAAATCCGCTGAAGGGTTAGCTGTGGGTCAGTTCCAACTCAACAGTACACAACAACAATATCCCTATGGTTATTATAGCTAATGTTAGATGGATCTTGGCTGAAAGTAGGGAATACCAGAGGAATGTCTGTGTTTCATTGACTATGATAAAGCATTTGACTGTGGATTACAACAAACTGTGGCTGACTCTGAGAAGAATGGGAATCCCATAACTTTTGATCATGCTAATACGAAACCTATACTTGGACCAAGGGACAATTGTCAGAACAGAGCAAGGAAACACAGCGTGGTTCAAAATTGGGATAGGTATAATGCCAGGGATGTGTCCTAACCATACCTTGTCAGTCTATATGCAGAATAGAGGAATGTGGCATCAGGATTGGAGGAAGATTCATCAAGAATATGTGTTATGCAGATGACACAGCCCTGCTTGCTGAAACTGAAGAGGACCTGAAGCACTTGCTGCAGAAGATCAAGGACTACTGACTTACATATGGATTGAAAGTCAGCATCAAGAAAAGATTCTCACCATTAGGCCAGTTGGCAGTATCATGATACATGGTGAAGAGACTGAGATTATTAACAGCTTTAGTTTGCTTGGCTTCACAATCAACACTCTTGGGACCAGCAGCCAGGAAATTAAAAGATAAATTGCACTGGGAAAGTCTACTGTCAGAGACCTCTCCAAAGTACTGAAGAGCAACATTGTCAGTATGGAGACTAAGGTGCATCTAATCCAGGCCATAACTGGACAATGACTAGGGATGATAGAAGGAGAATTGATGCCTTTGAGCTGTGGTGCTGAAGAAAAGTGTTCAATATACCATGGACTGCCAGGAGAAAAAACAGGTTTGTCCTAGAGAAGGTGAGACCAAGCTGCTCCTTGGAGACAAGGATTCTGAAGCTTCATCTGACATACTTTGGACATATTGCAAGGAGGGACCAGTTCTTGGAGAGGGACATCATGCTTGGGAGGGTGGAGGTAAAGCGCAAGAGAGGAAGACCCTGGATGAGGTGGATTGATTCAGTGACTGGGGTAATAGGGTTGGGTGTGTCAGAGACAGTAAGATTGGCAAAGGATAGAGCAGGGTTTAGAGCTGTTCTACATAGGGTTGTTATGAGTCACAGGTGACACGATGGCACCTAACAATAACATGCCTGTGGCTGTAATCTCATTTGGAAAGGGAGTGGTTTTGTTATACTAATGAGGCAGTATTAATATAGGGAGAATTTTAAATTATAAGCAATATCAAACAAGTGAGCAAGAGAAGTAATAGAGAAGAGGCATGTCACATTAAGAACTTGGAAAAGCAGAAGTTCAGAAGAAACAAAGATTTTTCTCTAGAGTGGTAGAAAAACCTTCCCCTAGAGCAGGCACCCTCCATTCAGGTACATTGTTGTTGCTTTTAATGGACCATCGAGTCACATAGCTGACCCTCCATCAGGTTTTCAGAGGCAATTCATTTTATGGGAAGAGGATGCCCATCTTTGTTGCACAAAACAACTGGTAGATTTGAACTGCGTGCCTTGGCCACACAACTTCTTACCACTAAGCCACCACAGTTCTCCTTTAAGATACACAAGTCTCCTCAATGTCTGTCTGCTAAAGGCGTTTACTTGGGGAGTTTCTATATAGGAACACTAAGTAACAGACTTTGTGCCAACTGAAATAGTTGTTCTTAGGCCTGGTGCAAAACTGTCTTTCTAGGCTCTCCTTTCATCATCCAAAAGATTCCTTCGGTCCTCTTCATTCTCCAGGTCATTTCATTCCCCAGGTTTTCATTTTTTTGGAGTGGAACATAATCCTCCGTATTAAAGATTGCCCTGTATTTAAACTCTAAGATCTGGTATTCCTACTTTTCTACAATGAGAGATCTGGTGACTTGTTGTCACATGCTGTCAGGTTCCCTGCAACTCATAGCAGCTCTATGTACAACAGCTCTGAAGCTTGCCCTATACTGCTCCAGTCTCACTGACTCCAATACACCTATCACCATTATTCCAGTTCTGTGTCGTCTCATCCAGAGCCTTCCTCCACCCTTCTGAGCATGATATCCTTCTCCAAGGCCCGGCACCTCCTGGCCACATGGCCAAAGTATGTGAGACAGCTACAAAATACTAGCCTCTAAGGAGAAATTTCTTTTGATTTCCTGGCTGCTGGTGTTAAGAGTGTTGATCGGGGAGAAGGGTGCAACAATGAATAAATGGAATTCCAAACAAAAAAAAAATAAAGAAAAAAAAGAGTGTTGATTGTGGAACCAAGCAAGCTGTAATTGTTAACAACCTCAATCTCTTCTCCATCTAATACAGTGCTACTAATTGGCCCAGTGGTGAGAATCTTTGTCTTCTTGATGTTGAGCTTCAATCCATATTGAAGACTACTGTCCTTGGCCTTTTGCAGCAAGTGCTTCAGGTCCTCCTTAGTTTCAGCAAGCAAGGTGGTGCCATCTACATATCATAGGTTGTTGATGAGTCTTCCTCCAATCCTGATGCCACATTCCTCCTCATAAAGCTCTGCTTCCTGAATGATCTGCATACAGATTGAAAATGTGTGGGGACAGAATGAATCCCTGGTGCAGTCCTTTCCTAATTTTGAACCATGCAGTGTTTCCTTTCTCTCTTTCTGAGGATTGCTTCTTGGTCCAAGTATAGGTTTCTTATAAGCACAATCAAGTGCTCTGAGATTCCCATTTTCCTCAAGGTTAGCGACAGTTTATTGTGAACCTCACAGTCAAATGCCTATGCATAGTCAGTGAAACACAGACATTCTTCTGTTATTCCCTGCTTTCTGCCAAGATCCATCTGACATTGGCAATAATGTCCCTAGTGCCACGACCTCTTCGAACCCAGCTGGTTCTTAACACCAGCAGTCAGGAAATCAAAAGACGAATTACATTGGGAAAATCTGCTGTCATGGACTTCTCCAGAGTGCTGAGTAGTAACGATATTAGTCTAGATACAGAGGTGTGCCTAGTCCAGGCCATGGTCTTCTCAATTACATGTTATGCTTCAGAGAGTTGGACAGTGACTAAGGATGACAGAAAAAGAATCGATGCCTTTGAGTTGTGGTGCTGGAGAAGAGTCTTGAACATACCATGGACTGCCAAGAAAACAAATAGTTCTGTCTTGGAGAAGGTGAAACCAAGTTTCTCTTTGGAGACCAGGATTTTGAAGCTCCGCCTAACTTATTTGGGCATGTGGTCAGGAGAGACTGGTCCTTGGAGAAGGACATCATGCTCAGAAGGGTAGGAAGACAGCTCAAGAGAGGGAGATCCCAAATGAGATAGATTGATAGAATAACTGGAGCAATCGGGGTTGGTGTGTTGGGAGTTAGTAAGACTGGCTCAGGACAGGGAAGGGTTCAGGGCTGCTGTACATAGGGTCACTATACATTGCAAGTGACCCATTGGCATATAAAAACAGTAGCATAACTGTGACAGGTTTGGAAGCAGGCGTGGCATCCACTTCCTAAAGAACATGCCTCTGGAAACTTCTATGAACTTTGATAAATGGTGATAGTTGTAGAGGGGCTTCAAGCCTTTTGTTCATAGGGTCGCTATGAGTCATGCTTGACTCAAAGGCAATCAACAACAACAAGGAGAAACTTGGTTTCAGCCTCTTTGTTTTCTTGGTGGTCCATGGTATGTTCAATACTCTTCTCCAGCACCACAGGCCAAAGGCATTAATTCTTCTTCTGTCATCCTTAGTAATTATTCAGCTCTCTGGTGCATACCAAGTAGTTGCAAAGGCCATGACCTGGATCAGGCACACCTTAGTATCTAGACTGACATTGTTGTTTCTCAGTACTCTGAAGAGGTCCTTGACAGCAGATTTTCCCAGTGCAGTTTATCTTTTGTTTCCCTGACTGCTGGTGTCAAGAGAACTGTTGATTGTGGATCCAAGCAAGCTGTAATTGTTAACAACCTCAATCTCTGTCTATCATGGTGCTGCCAGTTGGCCCAGTGGTCAGAATCTTTGTTTTCTTGATATTGAGCTTCAATCCATATTGAAGACTGCAGTCCTTGACTTTCTGCAGCAAGCACTTCAGGTCTTCTTTAGTTTCTGCAAGCAGAATTGTATCATCTGCATAACGCAAGTTGTTGATGAGTCTTCCTCCAATCCTGATGCCACATTCCTCCTCATAGATCCCAGCCTCCTGAATGATCACTAATGAATTAAGACTAGTTGAGCTGTGTGAGGATATAAAAAATACCATCCATGAAGAATGCAAAAGGTCATTACAAAGACAGAGGAAGAAGAAAAGATCAAAATAGATGACAGAAGAGAAGCTGAATATTGCACTAGAGCATCAAGACGCCAAAGCAAAAGGAAGAAATCAAAAGAAGTTAAGGAGCTGAATAGAAGGCTTCAAAGGGCAGCCCGGGAGAACAAAACAAAGTAGTAAATGTGTGAAGAGTTGGAATAAAAATCAAAAGGGATGAAATCACTCAGCATTTCTTGAAGGAACTAAAGAACAAATTCAGGCCTCGAGTTGCAATATTTAAAGATGCTATGAGCAGAATGTTCTACCAGTCAGGAAATAAGGAGACACATTGTACTTGAAAAATCTGCAGTTAGGGAACTTTCCAAATTATTGAGGAGTAGTGATGTCAGTTTGAGGACTAAGGTGTGTCTCATTCAGTCCGTGGTCTTTCCAATGACTAGCTATGGACAGTGAAGAAGGATGACAGAAAACTTTGAGCTGTGATGTTGGGGAAGAGAACTGAACATCCCATGGATGGCTAAGAAAATGAATAGATATGTTCTGGAGAGTGTGCAGCCTGAGTACTCTTTGGAGGCAAGACTGATGAGACTTTGCCTCACATAGTTTGGACATACTGCTAGGAGGTGCTATTCCTTGATGAAGTACATGATGTTGGAAAGGGTGGAGGGCCAGTGAAGGAGAGGAAGACCTTCAAACAGGTGAATTGACAAGGTGACTCTGCTGCAATGGTCTCTTGTGTGTCAAGAAGTGTGAGGATGGTGCAGGATAGAGCAGGGTTCAGATCTTTTGTTTGCTATGAATTGTTCTTGACTTGATGGCACTTAACAACAACAACATGGGCAGAATATTGAATGATACAGAAAGCATTAGAAGATGAAAAGACTATAAGAGAGTCACTGTATCAAAAAGAATTGGCTGACACCGAAGAATTTCAAGAAACATTTCTTGAGGCATGGTGATAGAAGAGAAAGTTCGGGCTGCTCTGAAGGACTTGGCAAAAAATAAACCCCCAGGAACTGATGGAAAACCTGACGACATATTTCAACAAACACATGCTGCCCTGGACAGGCTCACTATGTTGTGCCAAGAAATCTGAATGGCAACCGAATGGCCAACTGACTGGAAGAGATGCATATTTATTCCCATTCCAAAAAAAGGTGACCTGACAGAGTGTGGAGATTATCAAACAATATCACACACAAGCAAAATCCTGCTGAACAATTTTCTAGAAACTACTGTAACAGTACCTTGACAGAAAACTACCAGAAAAACAAGCTGGGTTTAGAAGAGGTTGTTGTGGAACTAGAGACATTATTGCCAACATGAGATGGATCTTGGCAAAAAGAGTACCAGATCAATGTCTGTCTGCACAGACATTGACTATGCAAAGGCATTTGACTGTGTGGATCACAACAAATTGTAGCAAATCTTGAAGAGATTGGGAATCCGAGAGCACTTTATGGCACTCCTGCGAAATCTATACTCGGACCAGGAAGCAGTCGTCAGAACAGAGCAAAGAAATGCTGCAAGGTTTAAATCAAGAAAGGCGTGTGTAAGGGATGTGTCCTGTCTCCATTCCTTTTCACTCTATATAGGAAACAGAACCGGTAGCTTAATGGGAAGGAATTGTATTGCTATCCACAGGCACAGGATTCGAATCCGCCAGCTTTTCTCCTGAAGAAAGACAGGCAGTCTCCTCCTGTGTGATTAGCTGCCTCTAAAAACCTGCTGGAAGGTCAGCTATGAATCATTTCTGACTCAATAATTTCTGTTACAGGACAACAAGAATAACACAAAGATTGAGTATAGAAAAGTAGGATGGTGTCACTTTGCCTCATAATTTTAAAGCTTTGCCCTACTATCTTCCAGCTTTCAATGCAATTCTTAAAAAATCAGATACCATTCTGATTTCTGACCTACTCTTTTGTATCTGAAAGTTAGTGGACTCTTTCTCTGCTGTTCAAAAATTTTACATTGACAGACTACAATGCCTGCAGGTATTTGACACATCAGTGTGCTGTGTGCTCAGGAGCACTTTGAAATTACAAAGACATGGCGTTCAGTTCAGGGAGAAAAAGAAGAAAATTTCATTTCTTTCAGCATCCTCTTGTTACTTTCTCACCAGTTCTTTTGGGAATTTTATTCAGATGGGAAAACCTATGCTCAGCCTATAATTTTTCTTCTTTTTTGGCAGGGGCTGCCTTTTACCTCTCTTCACTTTATCTTCCATCTCCTCTTGGGTACTTTTTTAATAGGACAGGATATCTTTTATTAGACTTTGCCATGTTGTTGTTGTTGTTATGTGTCGTTGAGTCACTTGTGACTCACAGCAACCCTCTGTACAATAGCCCTAAACTCTGTCTGTCCTGTGCCAATCGCACTGTCGCTGACACTCCCATCCCGATTATCCCAGTCACTGAATCAACCCACCCCATAGAGGGCCTTCCCCTCCTGCGCTGTGGATGGTGGAGTAGGGAAATAAGTGGGTCAAGACACTTGTGCCAAGGTCAGGGCCAACACTAAAACTAATGGTTAATTCCACAATAAGGGATATATCGTTCACTTTTTCTGTAAAATCCTTGTCTCTTGGATACTTCTCTAAATCTGAACATTCAGATTAAGACAGACTAGGAAGAAGGATTGGCCATCCACTTCTGAAATAGCAGGCCTCCAAAAACCCTATGTACAGCAAACTTTGACATAGAAAGAAAAAATAGCACACATGGCACAAATTAAAGTAACATCACAATCAACTGGGCATCATTAGTCCACTGAAAGAGTAGGCAAGCAACATTATTTCCTGACCTTTCATTTTCTGTATCCTCTTTTCTTGATTTCTGATCATTGAAGACATTGCTTGATTTTTCTGTTGTAAATCTTCTACCAGGGTTTGTAAGTTTTCCAATCTGTTCTGGAGTTTTCTGTGTGTTTTTCCTGTTGTTTCTATCAGCTGAGACTATGAAGCTTTAACATTATCAGGGGAATAAAGAGGTTTAGTGGATGTGAATTGTGATGTGGAACCTACTGAATCCTCAACTGAGCCAGTTAGGAGTGCACTGGAGGCTTCTTGGGAGAAGAATGGAATGAGCAAGTAGGTGAATTTTTCACAGATGGACTAGCTGTAGATGGGAATGTAAAGCAACCAAGGGGTCCTCCAAGGCTCCTTGTGTGTTAGGCAGTTGGCTCTCTGGTAAGAGTTTCAGTTGATTTGCTGCCTTCAGTCCTGTAATGAGGTGTTGCTTCAATGGCATTTTTCTGCCCTCAGGCTTGATTCAGTGATGCAATCTCTTACACTATCATCTGTGCCTAGAGATGACGCTCTCCCATCCTCCTCAGTTTTGGTAAGAGGCACAGCAGGTTCATAGATCACACTTCTCAACTCCTAGAGAAGCAATTTCAGGTCTCTCATCAGATCTTCCTTCATTGTATTAGATTTCACAGAATAATCAGACAGAACGCTTTCTGTAGACTTGAGAAGATAAAACATTGTGATGGGCAAGGTCCAATGGTGATTAATTTTATAAAACATAATGTATGAGAATGATCGTATGAAACACAATATGAATATATAAATATGTGAATAAAGAAGTGTGAAACACAATGTATATAAGCAAACCAATAAAAAAAGTGAAACTATATGAATGATTGTATGACACATAAGATTGTATAAAACACAATGTATATGAATGAAACATAATATAAAGGAATAACTATATGAAAACCAATAAAAAAATAGAAAAAATAATGAGAACAAGCAGCAGCTGATGGCTGTAAAATTCATGATTTCACAGAAGAATTTGAATTGTAGCCAGGGCCTTGAAGTTCTTTTATATCACTCCTGGGTATTTTATTTTTAAATAAAATCAGATTTTTAGAATTTTTCTCTGAATTTCTCTTTTATGGTTTTTTTCCTTGTGTAGAGTAACCAATATTTTTTATTTACCTTCTGATTATATTTTTTCTTGGTTTTTTTTGCTTTATTATTTTTGTTTGTTTTGAGTTTCTCATATATGCCCTCAAATATATGGTAATTACTTCCTATATGCTCATATATAAGAACACATTCAAAGCTCTATGTATAGAATGAACTCCTAACTGATGTGTTTTTTGACTTCCTGGCTAGACCATTTTGTTTGAGGGTCCTTGACTGTCAGTGTTGGTAGTTCTTTTCTGCCTTGTATCTCAAAAACTGATTTTGTTTTATTGAGAGAAAATTTTGGAAAGATCTTTTTAAAAGTTGATGGTTCGAATCTACCTGCTGCTCTGTGGAGAAAGAGGAGTAGTCTTCTGCTGTTAAGATTTACAACCTCAGAAACTTAATGAGCTAGACAGGACAGTAGTGGGGTTTTGGGTTTTGTTATCTTTAGTGTACTCTTTGGACTCTGCTGTGGTGTTCTCCCAGGATCTGCATATCTCTGGATTGATCTCTTTAAATTGAGGGAGTGCATTTGAGTTTTTGTTAAATTTGTTTGGTTTTTTTTTTAATTAATCTTGAAACTCTTAACCAGAATTATTCATATATTTTTAATGCATTCCAACAAGCCAGATAATAGACTATACCTCTGATTTTATCTCATTGAATAATTTTCTGTTGGAGTAGTTGAAGGAGGGAAACATGGGAGAATCCGAGATATGAAATGCTTCAAAACCAAACTTTAAACCAATTTCTTTTCAGCCTAACCTTAAGAGGTAACTGAATTCTTCCCTTCTTGAGCCTTTCAGGAAATCTGTGGTATAAGTTTGCTTCTTTTCTGGGTTTTTCCCCTGCTGCATTTAAATTTTCTTTGGTATGTAAGGTAGTTTTAACATCTCTTTCTGTTTTTACATGTTTTCCTGCGCTTTCTTTTCTGATCTTATTCTACTTGAGAAAGAAGACCTATGCTTTAAAAAAAAAAAAAGTATTCTCTAGCTACTATGTGATCAGCATCAAAACCAAAGCAATTTGAGATCTCTTAAGTTGTCAAATAGTAGAGAGTGCTGTGAGTGAAAATGAAGGAAAAGATAATATTTAAAATAAAACAATTTGTTATGCCTTTGACAAAAATCCAACACCTTTTTCCTGATTAAAACACTCAACAAAAATAGGAATAGAAGGGAATTTCCTCAACATAGTGAAAAGTATATATTCAAACCCAAGAGCCAACTTCATTCTCACTGGTGAGAGATTAAAAGCTTTCCCCTTGATAAGAGGAACTAGGCAAGGATGCCCATTATCACCCCTCCTATTCAATATTGTATTGGAAGTCTTAGGAATAGTAATAAGACAAGAGAAGTAAATAAGAGATATCCAAATTGGCAAAGAGGAGGTAAAACTATCTCTAAATGCAGATGTTATGATAATATACTTAGAAAACTATGAAAACTCAGAAAACTAATAGTCAAGAAATTCAGAAAACTGGCAGGATACAAGATCAACATACAGAAATCAATTGCATATCTCTACAGTGGCAAAAAATACAGAAAAGGAGCTAAGAAGAGCAATACTCATCACAATAGCTGATCACAAGATTAATAACTTGGGAGAAAAATCTCAATAGAGACACAAAAGACCTATACAAAGAAAATTACAAAATATTACTGCAAGAAACAGAGACCTGGAGAAATGGAAGACTATACCGTGTTCATGGATAGGAAGGAAGACTCAATATCGTGAAAATGACAGTTCTACCAAAGGCAATCTACAAGTTCAATGCAATCCCAATACAGATACCAATTCCATTCTTCAACAAGGTGGAAAATGCAATTTCCAATTTTACCTGAAATGGAAAGAGACCTCAAATAAGTAAAGCACTCCTGAAAAAGAAACTGCAGGAGGCATCACACGCCCTGATTTAAAATTCTACTACACTGCTGTGCTGGCCAAGACAATGTGGTACTGGTACAGTGACAGACACAAAGATCAAAGGAATAGAATTGAGAACCCAGAAATCAGCCCATCTACCTATGGTCAACTACTTTTTTACAAGGAAACAAAAACAATTAAGTGGGAAAACAACAGCCTTTAAAACAAAAGGTGTTGGAAAACCATCTGTAGAAGACTCAAGCAAAACCGACACTTCACACCACATACAAAAGTCAACTCAAGGTGGATCGAAGACCTAGTAGTAAAACCAAAGATTATAAATTTAATCAAATAAAAGCTTGGAAGAACTCTAGATGCTCTATTCCACAGTATGAACAGTCTTCCACACATAATAAAAAACCTACAACCAAGAGAACAAAATAGATGAATGGGACCTTCTAAGAACCAAATACCTATGCACATCAAAAAACTTCAGTAGGGTAGAAAGGAAAGCCACAGACTGGGAAAAAATATTTGGTAATGACTTAACCTAATAAGGGACTCATATCTAAAATGTATAGATTACTATGTCACCACAACAAGAAAAAGGTAAAAAACCCAATCGCAAGACATTCAGATGGCAAACACATGAATAAATAAATGTTCAGAATCCCTAGCTCTCAGATGGACATAGAAACAACAATGAGATAACATCTCACCCCAGTCACAATAGCAGAGTTCAATAGAGAAGCAAACCGATGCTGGTGAGGTTGTGAAAAGATTGAAACCTTGATTCACTGCTGATGAGAGTGTAAAATGGTGCAACCACTATGGAAGGCAGTATGGCGCTTTCTCAAAAAATTGGAAATAGAAATACCATTTGACCCAACTCTACTGATATTACCACCACTGAAATATACCCTAATGAAACAAGAACCACCATCCAAACAGATGTATGCACATCCATGTTTATTGCTGCATTGTTCACAGTAGCAAAGAGATGGAAACTATCCAAGTCCATAAACAAATGAATGGATAGGGGAAACTATGGTATATTTACACAGTGCAATACAACACAGCACTGAAAAACAATGAACTTGTAAAACATTACACAACATGAGTGGCCCTGGGGGACATAATGCTCAGGGAAATATCTCAGTCAGAAAAGGACAAACCTTTCTTAACACCACTGTTATAAAGCAGGACTGACATGGGGGGTAGGGAGGAGAATAGGAAAAGAGGATAGATAATAAACACTGAATTGGAACAGATGAAGGTAAGAACTGTTTAAGAGGATATTGATTAGGCATTATATATATAACAATAGTCCAGAGTAAGAGGTGCATTGCCGAGGGGACTGAGGGAAGAGGAGGGAGGAAAATGTGCAGCAATGAATGAAAATTCAACTTTTCTGTAAACTTTTGTTAAAATCACTATTAAAAATTAAACTATCCATTTGTCTAAAAAAAAAAACCCCAATTTGTTATTTGTATTTTGTCTACAAACCCTATGTATCCTATTTTATTACAATGTATATATAGCCAAGTACTATATAAACTAACCTAAGAGTTCTGAAGTGAAGCCATATCTTAAAATCTTGACAGTAAGCACATATTCCACAAATGACTGACTTTGAGGATAATACTGTAATGTATAAAATCTCTAATGAAAAAAAAAATCTGCATTAACCTCTTATTCCAACATATATGTTTTTCTGAACTGTAGAAATGATCCCTGGAACTATAATCTTCTAGTGAGTCAACATCAACTCAAAGTTGACCATCCAGCCAGTTTTCAGAGTCGGTAACTTGCACAGAATAAGACTATTTTTCTCTAGACTATCTGGTGAATTCAAACCACATGCCTTTGGGTTGGCAGGGCCACGCTCCTACTACCAAGCCACTAAAGCTCGTTAGTACTCTCTTATGTTTCATAGAGCTAAGTTTACAAAGAGTCCAAAGGAAAATATCCATTTATAGACTACTACTAAAGAAACCTTTGCAGGAATGAGAATCTTTGTTTTCTTGATGTTTTCTTCGATCCCTATTAAATGCTACATTCCTTGACCTTTTGTAGCAATTGCCTCAGGTCCTCCTCCGTTTTAGAAAGCAAGGATGTGTCATCTGCATATTGCAGGTTGTTGATGAGTCTTCCTCCAATTCTGAGGCCACATTCTTTCTAATAAAGTCCAGCCTCCCAGATGATCTTTTCTGCATATATTTTGAAAAGATACGGAGATAAGATGGGTCCCGGTCGTACACCTTTACTGATTTTAAACCACACAGTGTTTCCTTGCTCTGTTCTAATGACCTGGTTTAGGTTTCGTATAGGCACAATCAAGTGTTCTGAGATTCACATTCTTCTCAGAGTCAACTACAGTCAAATGCCTTTGCATAGTCAATGAGACACAGATAGACATTCCTCCAGTATTCTTTGTTTCACCACTGGGCTTATTGGCAGCAGCATGATAGTAAACAGATAAAGATTGTAAGCTTCACTTTGCTTGGCTCCACAATCAATACTCTTGGTACCAGCAGCCAGGAAATCAAAAGACAAATTGCATTGGGAAAATCTGTCAGGAACCTCTCCAGAATACTGAAGAGCAACAATGTCAGTCCGGAGACTAAGGTGCGCCTGATCCAGGCCATGGTCTTTACAATTACTTGCTATGCATCAGGAAGCTGGACATTGACTAGGCATGTTAGGAGAATTAATGACTTTGAGCTGTGGTGCTGAAGAAGAGTATTGAATATACTTTGTATTGCTAGAAGAATAAATAGGTTCATCTTAGGGGGGAGACCAGGCTGCTCCTTGGAGGCAAAGATTCTGAAGTTTCATGTGACATACTTTGGACATGTTGCAAGAAGAGACCAGTCCTTACAGAGGGGCCTCATGCTTGGGAGGGTAGATGGACAGCACAAGAGAGGAAGACCCTGGATGAAATGGATTGACTCAGTGACTAAGGTAATAGGGTTGGTGTGTCAGAAGACGATGAAGTTGGCACAGAATCAGGGTTCCAAGCTGTTGTACATAGGATCACAAGGGACTCAACCGCACTTAACAACAATAACTAAAAAAAACTTTATAGCAAAGATATTTACCTGAATGAAGAGTTAACAAAATGTAATGTAATTTAACAAAAGCCTATAAAGTAAAACAGACATGCTGTAGTTCGGTGCCATTGAGTCATGTTAGACTCAGAGCAACCCTATGAATAAAAGATCTGAACTCTGTTGTAATCCTGTGCCATCCTCACACTTCCTGACACACAAGAGCCCATTGAGGCAGTAACCTTGTCATTCACCTGGTTTAGGGTCTGCCTCTCTTTTGCCAGCCCTCCACCCTTCCCAGCATCATGTCCTTCTACAAGTAATAGTCCTTCCTAGCAACATGCCCAATGAGTCAAAACCTCATCATTCTTGCCTCCATAGAACACTCTGTCTGCACCCTCTCTAAGACAAATCATTGAAAAAAATTTCTCTACTCTTTATTACTATCATTTCAAGAATTTTGTGCTTGGGGAGTGTGTAAGTCCAAAACACACACGTCCAAAATAATCAATCTCCCTATATAAACTGTATCTGG
This sequence comes from Elephantulus edwardii, assembly GCF_000299155.1. Taxonomy (NCBI): domain Eukaryota; kingdom Metazoa; phylum Chordata; class Mammalia; order Macroscelidea; family Macroscelididae; genus Elephantulus; species Elephantulus edwardii. Next base: position 3,262,851 of record NW_006399878.1, on the reverse strand, counting down.
GAATGTCTGCAATTTAACAATGGCTATCTCTGACAATGGGCCCATGTTGTTTATTATTATATGCCATAGCAACCCTATGAACAATAAACCTTGCCCTATTTTGAGCCAATCTCACTGTTTCCAACACACCCACCCCCTTTATTCCAGTTGCAGTGTCAGTCCGTTTCTTCCAGGGTCTTCTTCCCCTTTGCTATCCTCCACCCTTCCAAGCATGGTGCGCTTCTCCAAGGACTAGTCCTTTCTGGAAATCTTTCTAAAGTATGTGAGATATAGCTTCAAAATCCTTGCCTCCAAGGAGCAGTTTGGTTTCACCCTTTCCAGGACAGACCTGTTTGTTCTCTTGGCAGTTCATGCTGTGTTCAATACTATTCTCCACTATCACAATTCAAAGGCCTCAGTTCTTCTTCTGACATCCTTATTGTCCAGCTCTCTGATTCATAGCAAATAATTGCAAAGACCATGGCCTGTATCAGGAGCACTAGTCTCTAGACTGACATCATTGCCCTTCATCATTCTAGAAAAGTCCCTGACAGCAGATTTTCCTAATGGCAATTTATCTTTTGATTTCCTGACTACTGGTGCTAAGAATAATGATCATGGAACCAAGAAAGATGAAACTGTTGACAATCTCAGTCTCTTCTCCATCTATCATGGTGCTGTTAATTGGCCAAATGGTGAGAATCTTTGTTTCTTGATATTGACCTTCAATCCATATTGAAGGCTGAAGTCCTTGAAATCTGCAACAAAGGCTTCAAGTCCTTGGTTTCAGCAAACAAGATTGTGTTATCTGCAAAACATAGCTTGTTGATAAGTCTTCCTCGGATGCCACATTCCTTCTCATAAAGGCCAGCCTCCTAAATACTCTGTATCACATATAGATTGAAAAGGTAGGGAGAAACAATGATTCCTGACTTACTCCTTTCTTGATTTTGAATCATGCAGTATTCCCTTGCTCTATTCTTACAACTGCTTCCTGTTCTAAGTATAAGTTTGCATCAACACAATCAAATATCCAGAGATTCCTATTCTTCTCAATATTAGCCACAGTACTTGTAATCCACACAGTCAAATGCCTTTGCATAGTCGATGAAACAGGTAAACATTCCTCTGGTACTCTCTGCTTTCAGATTTGTACATGTACTTAGTAACTTTTTTAAAAAAACACCACTTTTTAAAAAAATTTAGTGTCTCCCTCTGGAAAAGGGAGTTCTGGTGGCTTATTGGTGAGGAATTTGCCTGCCAACCAAAGCAGACTGTTCAAACCCACGAGCTGCTCCTCAAGAGAAAAAGGGGAAATCTTCTCCCATGTAGTTGACAGCCTCTGAAAACCCACGGGATGATGAGCTATGAGTTGGTTCCAACTCCACAGTGTATAACAGTAACATCTGAAAAAGTTGGGAGTGAATCATGAAAATCAAATATTAGGTGAATTTATTCTCCAAACGCATAATTAAGGTTATTTATTAAGTAAAATGATGGGGTCTTAAGACAAAAACCCTTCAGTAAAGGTGATTTTCAATCTATGGAATTAGCAAGTGGTTTAAGCTTAATTAGTTGGAATGAGTAAGGGATGAATTGCTGAAGTAGAAATCAGCTACTGGGTCAAAAAAATTAAAGAGAGCAGTAGTACCTTGACAAAGCTTGTTTTGGTGACATTTACCATATGAAACAAGACTGTACTAGGTAATTAGTCTAACTCAATATGATGATTCCTATGCAGGTTTTGGAGAATGAAGGCAAGTACCCTGAAGGTAAGAAGATTAGTCTGCAGATTTTGATCTGAAGTAAAATGAGAGTTTAGGACACAATGAAAGGCAATTCATAAAGAGATTTAGAGTCTTTCCTGTATATTACTTTACTCCCTCAAGCTCTAGGTGCTATAAGAGTTAAAAGTTCAAGCTGAAAAAATCTATAGAAAAAGCACTCTGAAAATCTATCCTTTTTTGTGTCATTGCTCTCTGGCGTTAAGAGGTTCTCAAGAAAGTGAGTATCTTATGTACCGTTTGTGCTGTAATATTTAATTACAGTGAGTGTACAGAAGATTAGCTGTCTCAAAGATTCTTTTGAAATCAGATTGCACATCAGAACTGCATTGTGTCCTGCTAAGTAAGCAAATTTAAGAAAGAGGAGAAGGTGATGTCAAGACTTATTGCAAAATGAACAAATAAAGGAATAGGATTTGCTTGGTGTTCAGCCTATTAAAGCATAGCCAAATGTCAGCCTTCATTTATCAACTTAAATGTATTCCTAAAATTTACAGAGAGTCAGTCAATAGAAGGTACCCTTTAGTGTTTGGACTTGAGAAATAAAACAATAGAAAACTGATAAATAGACTATATTAGTAATTCAGTTTCTCTTTATGGGACCTGATAGCACATAAACATGCATATTAGTAATTCAGATAAAATGTGTGGGGTTTTGCCTTTTTATTTTGTTGTTTTTCTGATTATATGGCTAGTACACTTTTTTAGCTCCCAGTTCCTTGAAGTTTTAGCAATTCAGTTTACTATTTGCTTCATAATAGGTAGATCTCAGATAGAGCATATGCTGGATCATGTCTAGTCTTCAAGGACTTGTTTTTGTTATGTGCTGTCGAGTCGCTTTCGACTCATAGCGATCCTATGTACAACAGCCCTAAACTCTGCTCTGTCCTGTGCCAATCGCACTGTCTCTGACACTCCCATCCCAATTATCCCAGTCACTGAATCAATACACCTCATAGAGGGCCTTCCTCTCCTGTGCTGTCCCTCCTCCCTCACAAGCATGATGTCCTTCTCCAAGGACCGATTCCTCCTTAACAACATGTCCAAAGTATGTTAGATGGAGCCTCAGAATTCTTGCCCCCAGGAAGCCACCTGGTTTAACCCTTTCCAGGATGAATTTGTTTGTTTTCTTGGCAGTCCATGGTACCCTCAATACTCTTCTCCAACACCACAGCTCAAAGGCATCAATTCTCCTTCTATCCCACCTTAGTCACTGTCCAACTCTCTGATGCATAACAAGTGATATCAAAGACCATGGCCTGTATCAGACGCACCTTAGTCTCCAGAGACTTACTCCCTTAAAAACAGTGGGGGGAAATTGAAAATATACTTTTAAAAATCTAAAAGTTGCGCCCTGAGTAGCCAGTGGTGTGGGCTATGTGGCTCCCATGGTGGACTTACTGATATAAAGTATATGGGGGTTACTCAGGTAGCCTTTGTTCTTAGACTGCAGTGACCAGAGCTAGATCAGATCCTGCAAGCTAAAGGCACAATTTCCCAGACTTTCAAGTTGGCTGAAGACCTTAGACACCACTCCTGAGTTTGCAGGGCCCAGAACTCTCCTTACTTTGACTTGCAGGCTCACACTGCACCTTTAGATTTAATAATTTATTAATTTATTAGATTTACTAATTCATCAGAATAACTCTCTAGGAGTATGACTCATAGTAACCCTATGAACAACAGATATGAACCTGTCCTATCCGGTCCATCACTTGAGCCCATTGCTGCAGTCACTGTATTAATCTATCTCATTGAGGATCTCCCTGTCTTTCACTGTCCCATCTTTCCAAGTATGCTGTCCCTTTCTAAGAATTAGCCTCTCCTAGCAACATGCACGCCCAAAGTATGTGAGATGAAATTATATCATTCTTGCCTCCAAGGAGTATTCTGGCTGAATGCTCTCCAAGACATGTCTGTTTCTTCATTTGGCAGTCTATGGGATAGTAAATACTCTTCACCAATACCACAGCTCAGAGGCATCAATTCTTCTGTCATCCTTATGCATTGTCCAGCTTTCAGATGCAAAGCAAGTGACTGATAAGACCTTTGCCTGAATCAGGAACACCTTAGTCTTCAAACAATTCCATTGCTCTTCTGTAATATGGATATGTCTCTGACGGAAGACTTGCTCAATTTAATACATCTGATCTGACTACTTGTATGTACTGAGGGTGTTGATTGTGAGTGCAAATAGGATAAAACTGTACAACTTAAATCTTTTCTCCTTCTGTCATGACATTACTTACTGGTCCAGTGGTGAGGATTTTTGTCTTCGGATGCTGAGAATCAATCCATATTGAAGGACGTAGTCTTTGTTTTTCTGCGGCAAGCATTTCACGTCCTCTCCCTTTGTATGAGCAAGACTGTGTGTCTGCACAACGCCAGCTGTGATGAGTCTTCCTCCAATCCTGAAGCCATATTCTTCTTCAAAGTCCAGCTTCACAAATTATTTGCTTAGTGTACAGGTTATTTGGAAATGGAGAAAGGATATACAACCCTGACACACACCTTTCCTGATTTTAAAACATGTAGTATTTCCTTTGTTCAAAAATAGACTCTTGGTCTAAATTTCATATGGGCATAATTAAGGGTTCTAGGATTCCTATTCTTTTCAACGTGAGCTATGATTTGTTATTATCTACACAGCCAATTATATTTGCATAGTCAATAAAACACAAATATATTTTTCTGGTGTCCTCTGATTCCAACCAGGATCCATCTGATACCAGCAATTATATCCCTGGGGATATAGCTTCTTCTAAGCCCAGCTTAAACTTCTGGCAGTTCTCTCTCAATATTTTATTTTCTTTTCGGATAATCTTCAGTAATATTTTGCTTGCATATGATATTAGTGAATAAAGGAGGAGGAAGTTGTATGCATAAACTAATAATTGAAATGTGGAATGTGTGCAGAATGAATGCAGGAAAACTGGGCATCGTTAAGAAAGAAATGGAACACATAAATATTTACATACTAGGTATTGGCAAAATGAGATGGATTGGCATGTTATTGTTGTGATGTGTTGTCGAGTCTTCTGTGACCCATAGCACCACAACTCAAAGGCACTGATTCTTCTTCTATCATGCTTAGTCATTGTCCAGCTCTCTGATGCATAACAAGTAATTGTGAAGACCATGGCCTAGATAAGGTACACCTTAGTCTTTCTATACTGGCATCAGTACTTTTCAGCACTCTGAAGAGGTCCCTGATAGCAGATTTTCCAAATGTAATTAGTCTTGATTTCCTGACTGCTGGTACTAAGAGTGTTGATTGTGGATCCAAGCAAGCTGAAATTGTTAACAACCGCAATCTCTTCTCCATTGGTAAGGGACTTTTTTTATCTTTTTTTTTTTTTTATTTCTTGCTGTGTGCTGTCGAATCAGATCTGACTGGCACAGGAGGAAATTGCCCCTCCTTCTGCAGTGGAGCATCTGGTGGATTCAAACTGCAGGCCTTTGGAAATAGGTATGGGACATTTTTAAAGAGATGAAAAGGTGAGGGGGGGAAATGGGGTTGCTTTCATAGTTAGAAAGGCCATTTCAAGATCCATCTTGAAATACAATGTAGTATGTGACAGGATACTATCCATATGCATACAAGTAAGACCTGTTAATACTTCTATCATTCAAATTTATGCACCAACAACTAGAGCCAAAGGGGAGGAGATAGATGATTCCTACCGACATTTGTAGTCAGAAATCGATCAAACATGCAACCAAGATGCATTAATAATAATGGGTGATTGGAATGTTCAAGTTGGGAACAAGGAAGAAAGATTAGTTGTCAGAAAACAGGGACATCGTGATAGAAATAAGGCTGAGGAGAGAATGATCAAATTCTGCACAATTATTTCTTCATTACAAATACCACTTATAAGAAACATAAACACAGGTTATAGAAATGGATTTGGCCTGATAGTATGCACAGGAATCAAATCTATTACATCTGTGGGCGGACTTGTTGGAAAATTTCACAATCAGCAGTGAAAATTAGGCCAGGTGCTGATTTTGGAAGACCATCGACTACTTACAGGCAAGTTCAAATTAAAGTTAATAAGGTCAAATTAAATCCACAGGAATCAAACTTCTATCTTGAGACTGTCCAACCTGAATTTAAAAACCAACTCAGGAACATGTTTGAAGCCTTAAATACTAATGAACAAAGATGAGCTGAGCTGTGAAAAGATATCAAGAATATCATCCACAAAATATTTTAAAAGGTCATTAAAAAATAAAGAAAAAGAAGAAAAGACAAAAATAAATGTCAGAAGAGACTCTAAATATTGCATTAGAGCACTGAGAAACCAAAGCAAAGTGAAGAAATCAAGAAGTTGAGGAGCTGAACAGAAAATTTCAAAAGGCAGCTTGGGAAGGCAAAGTATTACAATGAAATGTGCAAGGAGCTGGAATCAAAAGGGCAAAACTTGCTTGGCAAAAGAAATAAATTCCAGTCATGAGTTATGATACTTCAGGATGCTATGGGTAAAACATTAAAAGAAGATGGAAGGAGTATACAGAGTCGTTGTTCCAAAAGAATTGGCTTACACAGAGGAATTTCAAGAAACAACACATGATCAAGAGGAAATGGTGATAAAGGAGGAAGTGCAGGCTGCTCTGAAGGACTTGGCATAATATAAAGCCCCAGGAATTGATGGAATACCAATTGGCATGTTTCAACAAGCAGATGCTGCCCTGGACGTGCTCACTAGGTTGTGCCAAGAAATCCAGAGGACAACTACCTGGCCAACTGACTGGAAGAGACCCATATTTATTCCCATTCCAATAAAAGGTGACCCAACAGAGTATGGAAATTATCGCACAAAATCACTAATATCACATGCAAGCAAAATCCTGCTGAAGATTATTCAAAAATGGCTGGAACATTGGCAGAGAACAATCAGAAATAAAAGCTGGGTTTAGAAGAGATCATGGCACTAGAGAAATTGTCGCCAATGTCAAATCGTGGTAGAAAACAGAGATTACCAGAAGAATGTCTGTGTTTCACTGACTCTGCAATGGTATTTAACTGTGTGGATCACCAGAAATTGTGGCTAACCTTGAGGAAAATGGGAATCTCAGAACACTTGATTGTGCTATGAAAAACCTATACTCAGATCAGGAAACAATTCACAGAACAGAGCAAGGAAACACTGCATGGTTCAAAATCAGGAAAGAAGTGTACCAGGGATGCGTCCTGTCTCCATACATATCCAGTCTATATGCAGAACAGACCATTCGGGAAGCTGGGCTCTATAAGGAGGAATGTGACATCAGTATTGGAGAAAGACTCATCAACAACCTGAGTTATGCAGATGACACAAGCGTGCATGCTGAGACTGAGAAGGACCTCAAGCACTTGTTGCAGAAAGTCAAGGACTGTAGTCTTCAATATGGATTAAATAAAGCTCAACATCAAGAAAACAAAGATGCTCACCACCGGGCCAACAGGCAGCACCATGATAAATGGAAAAGAGATTGAGGTTGTTAACAATTACAGCTTGCTTGGCTCCTCAGTCAACACTCTTGGCACCAGCAGTCAGGAAATCGAAAGACAAATTGCACTGAGAAAATCCGTTGCCAGGGACTTTTCCAGAATGCTGAGAAACAACAATGTCAGTCTAGAGACTAAGGTGCTCCTCCTGATCCAGACCATGGTCTTTGCAGTCATGTGCTATGCATCAGAGAGTTGGACAATGACTAAGATTGACAGAAGAAGAATCAATGCCTTCAAGTTGTGCTGGAGAAGAGTCTGGAGCATACCATAGACTGCCCAGAAAACAAATAGTTCTGTCTTGTAGAGAATGCAACCAAGTTTTTCCATGGAGACTTAGATTTTGAAGCTCTATCTCACATTCTTTGGGCAAGTGGCCAGGTGGGGTCAATCCTTAGAAAAGGACATCATGCTTGGAAAGGTAGAGGGACAGCACAGGAGAGGAAGACCTGGATGAGATGGATTGATAGTGACAGGGGAAATAGGGTAGGAGTGTCAGTGTCAGTGAGACTGGCTCAGAACAGGGCAGGCATCAGAGCTGTTGTACATGCTGTATCCTGTGCCAATCTTATTGTCTCTGACACACCTAGCCCCATTAACCCAGTCGCTGAATCAATCAATCCAGCTTCTTCCTCTCTTGCGCTGTCCCTCCACCCTCCAAACACGTCTGATCCCACCTTGCAACATGTCCAAACAGGTTCATCCTGGAGAGGGTGAATCCAGATTGTTCCTTGGAGGCAAGGATTCTGAGGCTTCATTTGACATACTTTGGGCATACTGCAGGAAGGGCACATACCAACAACAACAACAACAGATGCATAAAAGTGCCTAGAATATGCTTGGCACACAGCATACGTCCAATTAATTTTGTTATAATTAATTAAACAGGCTTGTACATTGTTTAAATAAGGGAAATTGTATTTCACTCAGGAACTTTTATGAGTAAGGTGTTTCTCATACTTTCTCAAAGCAAATAAAACAGCCATTTTAAAAATATATGAATCATGAGAAACAATAATTAAAAGTAAATTTTCCATGCACACCTATATTCATTGTGGCTTTGTTCACAATAGCAAAGAGTTGGAAACAACCCAAGTGCCCATCAACAAATGAATGGATAGAGAAGCTCTGGTATATTCACACAATATATGCAGAACTGAAAAACAAGGAGCTCATGGGAAAAAAGGGTGCCTCCGGAGGACATTATGCTGAGTGAAATATCTCAGTCACAAAGGGACAAACACTGCACAATGCCACTGTTATAAAACAGGACTAGCATCAGGGTTAGGGGGAATCTAAGAAAAGAGGATTTAAATAATGTATACTGCATTGAAACAGATGAGGGAGAGCATGGTTTGAAAGAAATATAGGATTAGGTATTATTTTCATGACAGGAGTCCATTAGGAGAGCTTCATGGGGGAGTGGACTTGTGGGGAATATTGTATAATAATGAAAGATTTTTGTTTGTTTACTTTTCAAAGAGAAAAACCATCTGGAGGGAGGGATGGGCAGGGAGGAAAATGTGCAACAATGAATGAATGGAAATAGAAAGTTTCTGTAAACTTTCATTAAAATTTCAATTTAAAAAAGTTATTTTCCCTTTTAAGACTCATTACTGCTTTTTTGCATCCATCTACTTTGGCTGAAATCCCTGACAGATCTCTTCACCAGAACTGTCAATCACTAACCAACTCCTTCATTAGATAAGGCCATGTTCATGACTATGGGACCATGGTAGCCCAAGCAGAAGAGGAGTCATATTCTGCAGGTAGCATCCTGAAATTCTTAATAATGTTAAATTTTAATGTGTGTTTTGCAAGTGAAGTCAATAGGAGTACGAGCACATTTCAAAAGCTTTGAATTCGATGATCCTGGATCCTCACCTTCCTGGATTGGGTTCCCAGCCACCTTCTGCCCTCACCTCTGGTGCCTGAGGCCTCTTCTGTTGTCCATCACCTCTTTCTTAGATATTGCTGCCACATTCAGAAAACTGCATGGGCCTGGACAGGTTTGGGGACAGGTGGGTGAGGAAAGACACCTTTGACCCACAAAGGAGAGCATGTGGGAGGATGTTGAAAGAGACCAAGGATGGAAAATAAGTAAATATATACATACACATATATATAATACACACACACACACACACCCATATCTAGTTGCTGTTAAGTGTCATCAAGTCATAGACAACTCATAGCGATCCTATGAACGATAGACCTGAACACTTGAATAACTTTCATCTTTTCTCCAAGTTCATAGGGTTTCCAGAGGCAATCTATTTCAGAAGTGGATGCCACTCCTGCCTCCAAGCTTGTTTTAATCTGGAAAATCCACCAAACACTGTCCACCATGGGTGACCATTATTGCATTTGACACATTAGTGTCACAGTGCTCAGCTTCACAGCAACCCCAGGTTACCTCTGTGAGACCAATGCTATATACCACTTAGAAGAATGACGAAAAACAATTAAAACCAGGCCTGAGGGCTAAAGATTACAATCACTCACCTCAAAATTATGTAGCTGTGTAGTGTGTAGCCTTAGGGTTGGGTTCTCTAGAAAAGGAAAGCCAAAAATCCAATGTAAGTTAATATGTTGTTGTTGTTATTGTTATGTGCCATCGAGTCGCTTGCGACTCATAACGACCCTATGTACAACAGCCCTAAACTCTGCCCTGTCCTGTGCCAAACGCACTGTCTCTGATACACCCATCCCG
>NW_006399878.1:3192910-3252441 GCF_000299155.1 Elephantulus edwardii | reverse complement strand
CTGGTGCCAAGAGTGTTGACAGTGGAACCAAGCAGACTAAAGCTGTGAATAGTCTCAATCTCTTTACCCTTCATCCTGATGCTGCCAATTGGTCCAGTGGTGAGAATATATGTGGTTAAATGTTTGTGTTGCTGTTAGGTGTCATCAAGTTGACTACAACTCATGGTGACCCTACAAATAGCACAGTTTAAACTTGCCCTGTCCTCACCACCCTCACAATCCCTGCCTGACTCAAGTCCATTCTTACAGTCCCTGCATTAATCCATCGTGATGAGGGTCTTCCTCTTTCTCTGACTCTCCACTTTTTCCCAGCATGATGTCTTTTTCCCAGGACTGGTCCCTCCTGACAATAAGCCCAAAGAATGTGAGAAGAAGTTTTACCATCCTTGTCTCGAATGAGCACTCTGGTTGCACTTCCTCCAAGATTGATGTGTTTGGTTTGGGCAGCTCATGAGATTCACTACTCTTCACCAAAACTACATAATTCGTAGGCATCAGTTATTCTTCAGTCTTCTTTATTCTTTCAGTGTCCAACTTTCATTTGCACACAAAACAATTGAAAATATCTTGACTTGGATCAGACAAGTGTGTGTGTGTGTGTGTGTGTGTGTGTGTGTGTGTGTTGCACTCTAGGGTCAGGTCTGGGTTGGTTTCCACTCAACAGTACACAACAACAAAAAAACATATAGAGAGAGTTATCTCAAGGAAATGGTTCGTTCAGGTGTAGCAGTTGGCAAAGTCCCTGGGTCAGACATCAGGCTGGAGGCTTCTCCTGGCTTTCATGGCTCCGGGGACTAAGGAAGTCAAGATCTGTAGGAGAATTGGCAGGCTGCTACCTCAATACTGGAAAGGCTGGCAAATCCTGAGGTCCATAATCATAATAAACCATCTGAATTGACTTCTCAAATGTCCTCAGTAAGTTTTATCAACAAAATTCCAAATAGGTTCGCTTTTTTAAAAGGTATAAAGCGAGCTTTATAAATCAAGTTAAATGTGCTTTTGTAAAAAAATAAATAAATAAAAGCTAGATATTTTTACATTAATGCTTTCACATAAGGCAGACTGTACTTGGAATGAGGGTTTATTGAACACATTGATCATGCCTTCAGCTGCTACGGCAGAGCTGTGGACCATGAGCACATGACTCTACAAGATGACCTCAACATGGACAAATAGGGGGAAAATGAGGGACAGCTGTAAAGACTTACTGAGCTGTATTATGATGTCCGCTTTGAAAGAACTCCTGGTCACCTTACCTTGCATCTAAGCATGCACATGTTATGTGTACAGTTAGCCTAGATGGCACAAAGATTAGGCCCCTGACTTAGTTAAGAGATTGATGAGTCAAATCCACCTGGAGGCAGGCCTGGAGTCTGTTCCTGAAAGGTTGCGGCCGGCCTCGGAAAACCCTCTACAGCAGTTCGCCTTTTCATGTGTAAAATCACCAAGTGTCAGAACTGACTCTGCGGCATCTAAACCACACACCCACTGCCAACTCCAAACACAGACAAATGAGAAACAGTCCTTTAAAAGCCACCTAAATGCCTTTCACCTCCGTACTTCAGTGATCAGCCTTTTCCCACGTAATGTCTTGCCAAAGAAGTATTTCCATTCAAGATCAGCAGACAGTTTAAGAGCAGTTTTCAAAAAGCAAAAATTGCGGAATCTCTGTCCTTGGGTATCTTAGCTCCAGATTCTCATTAAGGTGATTCATGTGAATTTTCAATTAGATTCATATGATATTTTTAAAGATCTATTCAGTTTTGACTTTTCAGCTAAATGAATGAGTCAGCTTATCAGAAGAGTGTAGACTTGCATAATTATAATATTAAAGGATCTTGGGTAGAATTAGAAAACAGGCAAGAACTAAAGGCAGAATCCAGGAGGATATTTTTTTTTCAAAAGAGCTAATCTAGAAAATATGCCTGATTAACTAGATCTTGATATCTCTCTATTCCACGTACACATACACACACACAACAGTTGCTGTGACTCCATTGGATTTTCACTGGCTGAATTTTCAAAGGCAGTTTTCAAAGCCTTTGTCCTGAGATGCCTCTGGGCAGACTTGAACCTTCAACCTTGCAATCAGCATCCAAGTGCAGTAATCATCTAAACCACTTAGGACTTCAAATCTAAATCAGACATCTGGAATAACATAGTGGTTAAGTCAGGCTCCTGAAGTTTAAATTCTGCCTCTGTCACTAATGATGTCTGTAGCAAGCTCTTCACTTCCTCAGTTTTTCCTGTGTGAAATGAGAGCAGCTCTGTTATAGCTGTTGTGAGAATTCAGTGGGAAATAGTTTCTAAAGCAAAGTGCTTAGCACGTTGTTTCTAGAGCAAAGTGCTTAGCACGTAGTAACAATGCATGTTATTATTATTCATTAAAGACAACCCTATTTATTTATAAGGATAACGTATAAACTTGACCTTGAAGAGTAATAAAACCAAAACTGATCCCACTGCTGTTGAGTTGATTTTGACTCCTTGTGACCCCTCATTGGGTTTCTGAGACAATAGACCTTTGTGGAAAGAGATTACATCATGTCCTTGTCCAGGACCTGATTATAGGATCGTAGTACATGAAATTCGGTCTGTTCATTCTTGCTTCTAGGGAGCATCTGACTATATTTCTTCCAAGGCAGATTTGTTCTACTGGGTGTGGAGGTGGGGCACTATGTACTTTCATGCTTGTTACCACCTTAACTTTATTAAATTCTCTAGGTTCCTAGGCAACCACTCAGTTTTATTGAATAGAATATTCTATTCTATGCATAAAATATATGCAGTCCATGTGCCCAAGGCTATTTATGCCTACTAGTTTTCCTTGTTGCCAAAAACAGAAATGAAGAATGCCTACGGCTAAAAGAAAATTCTGTCTTCTTGTCAGCTGCTTCTGCTAATATGCTAAGAATTCCAAATTATATATTCACATAATTTGCATTTTCCCTCTTTAGTTTAAAACAAATCAAGTTAAGTAAAAAGCCAAAATACATTCTTTTTATAGACAAAAAATGCTTCTATTAGTCAAAGCTAACTTAAAAGAAAATTTAATCATTCTGACAAAAGATACATATCTGTATTTAATTTGGCTTCAGATCACTATTATGCAATACTCCCACTTACAACCTCATTTGTTTTGTGAATGTAAGGTTCCCACTCTCTTACATTCTACTTTACCATAATGTTTGTTCTATATGAAAAATATTGTTTAGTCCTGTGCTTAACAGTGGCTGGTAGATACAGAATATATCTGTTGAAGAAATAAATAGATGAAAGAATGAGCAAAGGTATATCACACTTACACGACTTTATTCCTTAAGACATTTTCTTTTTTTTTTTTCCTTAAGACATTTTCTAAACCATTCCTCTGTCTTCTAAAATCAAAACTAATAAATGCAATCACTCATTGTCATGGTCAAAATTGTGTATCAATTTGGCTGTTTGGGAGTTAAGATGTGGTCATTCACTTGGTGAGATCTGCTAAGAACAGCAATCAGTCGAAAGGGAATTTTATTGGAGGTGTGACCTCCATCAAATATATATGACCTTTCTGGCAAAGATCTTGGAGTTTTTTTCTCAATCTGGATCTTGCATCTGGCTCATTAACATCACACCATTAACTCTTTGGACTTGGGCCAACAGTCTGCCCTATTTCTACCAGTCTTGGGTTTATCAGCATCTGAAGCCAGCAGCCTGACATTTTGCCTAGCAATTTCTACAGATATGCTACATGAGTCAGAAGTCCTTGGCCTGACATCTGACCCACAGACTTGGACCTTACTAGTTTCAGGCAACAAAAGAAATAGTGATTCAAGTCCAGGTTTGTCTAGTTCTTGAGCCAAGCTCTTCATTACCATGATAGACTGCTTGCTTTGGGTAGTGACAAGAAGTGACTTCTGAGTCCTGGAAGGAGCACTAATGAAAAGCTAAGGTTTTGTTGGGAAATATATGTTTCTGAGTAAGAGCTCTGAAGAACAAGCAGACTAGAAGGATGCTGTGGTCACACAAATATAGAAGAAAGGTGGGGTATTGAGATAAATAACTGAGAGATCTGTGTTTTTAAAAGTTGTCATCAGATTAACTCTGGCTTGTGATAATCCTAAGTGTGTCAATGTATGACCACAGGATGAGCTCAAACTGTCAACCTGTCAATTAAATGACAAGTACCTAAACCATTTGTCCACCCAGAGGCCTCTGGTGTGCTTTGTCATTGTTGTTATTGTAGTGTGCTACTAATTCCAACTCATGATAACACGATAAGACCGAGTAGAACTGCCCGATAGTCAGGTATTTTCTCTTGGAGAGACTAATGAGTTTGAACCACTAAACTTTTGGCTAGCAGGTAAGTCTTTAATTAATGCTCCACAAAGGCTTCTAAGACTTTATCTAGAGTCACAATTTATCACCCAAATCCACATACTTTTAAAAGTGGAAAAAAATTCTATTAATAATTAATTGCATCAATACACACTATAAACTGAGAAAATCTAGGATATAGGACATCTGTGTGAACTAGTGCAGCTAGAATGGTAATACCACAAGTAAGCAGATTTCAAAGTACAAGCTTTTTGGGAGGAACTGGAGAATTAGGATAAGTGAACTAACTCAGTCCTTTAAGGACAAATACTGTGTAAGACCATTATTGTAGAAATAGAAAAATAATTAGTAACAGGTCCATGAGGATCCAAGGTGGGGAAGGATAGGAGCAGTGGGGTGAGGTTGAAGGGGCAGTAATCATAGGTTCATACAATTTGATGGGTGGAGGGAGGGCTGGGCAAAGGAAATGGAAAAGATCAGGTGTGGAAAACAATGTATGCCTGTTTTGTAAGCAGACCAGTATAAAATAAAAAAGTGTATTTAGAAATAACATGAAGTACAAGCTTTTATTTTCTCACAGTTTTAGAAACTACAAGTTAGAATTCAGGAGATGACTCTGTGAGAGGTCCTTCTGGATCTATTTCTGCTTCTAGTCAATCACTCATTCAATGCTGTGAAGTGGAAGCAACTCAAAGCTGACTCTCCAACAGATTTTCAGAGGCTGTAAATCACATGGGAGGAGATTGTCCATCTTTCTCCCTCAGAGCAGCTGGTGAATTCAAACCACTTGTCTTTGGGTTGGCAGTACAACTCCTTACATACTCATCTTCTTCTAGTTGTTTGTTTTATGTTCTGTTGTGTAAAGTCTGATTCATAACGACCCTGTGAACAATAAACCTGAACCCTGTGCTGTCCTGTGCCATCCTCATCATCTCTGAAACACTTGAGCCATTTGCTGCAGTCACTATGCCAAACCATTTCATTGGGGCTCTTCCTCTATTTGGCTGACTCTTCATATTTCCAATTATGATGTCCCTTTCCAAGGAATAGCCTCTCCTAGAAACGTGTTTAAAGTATGAGAGACTTTGTCATCTTTGCCTCCAAGGAATACTCTGGTTACATCCTCTCCAAGACATAACTGTTTGTTCGTTTGGAAGTCCATTGGTTATTCAATACTCTTTTCCAGCATCGCATCTCAAAGGCATCGGTTCTTCTTCTGTCATCCTTACTGCTGGTTCAGTTCTCAGATGCAAAGCAGGTGATTGAAAAGTCCATGGCATGAATAAGGTGAGCCTTAGTCTTCAAACTGACATCAGTGCTCTTAAGTATTGTGGAGTGGTCCCTGCTTTTAGTAGCTGTCAGTAATTCTTACTTCCTCTACATGTATCTCTGACTGTTTTATTCTTTATGTAGCTCAGAAGTGATTAGGTTTAGGATTCACCTTATTCGAATATGCCTTGACTAACATTTATAAGAAAACCTCCATTTCCAAACAAGATCACAATTAAAGGCACAGGAATTAGGATTTGAACATTTATTTTGGGAAACATAATTAAATCTAAACCAGGTGTATTGACATGGTGACTGCTGTAATGGGCTCTTATGTATCAGGAAGTGTGAGGATGGTACAGGGTAGAATAGAGGTAAAATCTTTTGTTCGTAGGGTCATTATGAGTCATACTTCATGGCACCTAACAACAAGAACAGCAACAATTAAATTAGTAATAGTCATTTCTCTCATATATATCTTTACTAATATTTTCCATTTATTCTTTATTTATACCTTCTTGATTGCTGCATAATAAACTACCCCCAAATATTATGGCTTAAGAAAAACAAATGGTTTTTATCTCACATAATTTTAGTGCCAGTAGTCTAGGAGCCAAAAGGACAAACAGGTCTGTCCTAGAGAGGGTGAAATCAGGCTGCTCCCTGGAGGCTAGGATTTTGAGGTTCCATCTCACATGCTTTGGGCACATGGCCAGAAGGGACCACTCCTTAGAAAAGGACATCATGCTTGCGAGGGTGGAGGGACAATCCAGGAAAGGAAGGCCCTGGATGAGATAGATAGACTCAGTGCCTGGGGTAATGGGGGTCAATGTGTCAGAGACAGTGAGATTGTCTCAGGATAGGGCATGACTCAGAGCTTTCGTGCATAGGGTTACTATGATTCTCGAGCAACTCGATGGCACATAACAATACTCCAGGAGCAGCTTTATAGATGGGTCTGGCACATGAACTCTCTGGCACGTGATAGCAAGCCATGGTTTAGATTGTAGTTATCCAAAAGCTTGGCTAGGGCTGGAAGATCAAATTCTAAAAATCTCACATTGCTGTACCTAGTGGCCTCAGGCGCTTGCCACACGGGTCTCATCACACCATAGGGCTGCACACACCTTGGAAGTTAACATCTTCCAGAACAAGACATCCAAAAGAGAATGGAGGAAATCACAATGTCTCATTTGACCTTTTCTTCTGAGTCTCTCACTATAACTTCTGCTTTATTCTATTTATTAAAACAGCTTACTAAATTCCAGTCTAGGGAGCTCTGGGGACCTTCTGCATAGAGAATTGTGCTGATAACGGCTTCGTGTTCCTTTAGGGTTCAAATCTACCACCTGGAGATAGACACTCCCTTCTTTGCAATTCACAACCCTGGAAACCCATTGCAGCAGGGACAACTGTGAGTTGATTCTGACTCAGTGGTGACAAGTAGAGTGAAATACAGTCTAGAGAGAGAACTTCTCATTCTTCCAAAGAGAGGTATTAGAGAATTTGTGAACACATTTAACATCATCACAACCACATTCTTTTCAACTTTGTTTATTTTTGAGATGCTAGCCAAATAAAACAATATAATAAAAGGGAAATGCTATATGAACTAAGATAAGCTATGTCATACCAGTGGAAAATCATGAATACTTTAAATAAGGGGACAGGGGTATTTTAAAGGGGAATATTTTAAAGAATAACATATTAAAAAAAGAATAATATGGTATTTCCACAAACTAAAATGCTATATAGCTATGCAAAATTGTTATAAAGACCATATACTAATACTAAAACCATTTGTGGTAAAATATTTGAGAGAATACAAAATTAGATGTACATTATCATTTCAAGTCTGAAAAAAAACATGCATAAAAAAGAGACCAGATGGAAACATATCAAAATAACAACAGTTAAGCTAGCGTGTAAAATCACAGGAGGTTTTGTCTTCTCTGTTTCCAAATTTTATGTTATGTAGCTATACTAATATCCTTGGAGTATATTCCTAGTAGTGGAATAGCTGAGTCATAGCAGTGTTATTCACCATCAGAAGAACATGGAAACAGCCCAAATGTCCAACTACAAACGAATGGATTGAGAAATTGTGGTACATACACACAATGGAATACTATGTAGCACCCAGGGGCAATGATTTTGAAAAATATTACTTAACTTGGAAGAGGCTGGAGAGCATTATGCTGAACAAACTAACACAGTCTCATAAGGAGTAATACTGCATAAGGCCATTATTGCAAAAATAGAAGAATAACTAATAAAACATGTACAGGAACTCAAGGGGAGCAGGGAGCCAAATGGGGAGGATGGGAAGGAGTGAAACCACAGGACTGCAGTTTTGTGGGTGAAGGGAGAGAAAATATATGGTAGAAGATAATGGTGTCTTTCTTAATAAGAATTAGATAAGTATTTTTTTCCTCAAAAGAAAAAACAGAATATATTTTATAATTTTTTTAATGAGGAGAAAAGGGATTACATCTGTGATAGAAGAAGCAGGAGATAGGCAACTCACTCAAAAGTTGTACCTGAGAAGAATTTACTGACAAAAACTGTCATGGTGGTTCAAATGCACCAGCTGCTCTGCAGAAGAAGGAGACAGTCTGCTCCAGCAAAGATTTACAGCCTCGTACATCTTCTGGGGCAGCTCTAATCTGTTCTTTAAGGTCACTGCATCAGCATTAACTCAGAAGTTGTTTACTCTTGTTGGGTGCCCTCGAGTCCAGTTCACCTTGCAGTGAACCTGTGAACAGCTGACCTGAACCCTGCCCTATTCTGTGTCCTCCTCCTCATCTCTGACACACTAGAGCCCATTGAGGAAGTCACCGTGTCAATCTACCTCATGGGGGTCTTCCTCTTATTCACACGTATGAAAACCTGTTTGGAAATAGATATCTTTTCTCTTTAACCAGGTTGGTGATGTCCTAAATCCAATCACTTCTAAGTTATCAGCAAAATCTCCAGCCCCAAGTCAGTTTCCAACTCATAACTACCCTATACTAAGAGTAGCTAAACATAAATGCATGTATCGACTAGGTAAGACACATTCTTTACCAGGATCCTTTATAAACCAAAAAGCCAAGGAACCCTAGAGATTGTCTACTTCCATGGAAGGAATCAATAAGACTGAGACCTTGACTTGGACACTTAACTTCCAGTTATGATGAAGCGCCATGGGGCTCACAGAAGAGGGAAGTCAAGTACTTCCAAGCCTGAAGAGAAGGGACCTTGTAGCTTCAGTTAGTGTGAAATTCCATCGTCAGTATCAGGCTGGGGGAGATTATGCAGACACCCCATCTTTTCTCTGAGCCTTACCTCTCATTGACTGAACCCGAAGCCAGAGGTCAAGAGAGAGAGTCCTGTGATGTAAATTTTAAAGGTGAACCTCTCACAACACAAAGAAGAGTAGAGAAGGAATCTGGAGCAAATGAATATACAGGCTTTATTTTAAACATCTGGATAATGTTTGGATATCCTTTGGTTTGAGTGTACCAAAGCTGTTGCGGAAAACTTAGAACTTGATGTTTTTGTTGTAGTTGTTGTTGTCGATTGCCTTCGAGTCGAGCACGGCTCATAGCGATCGTATGAAGCCTGAAAAGCTAAAAGGCCTGAAGCCCCTCTACAACTATCAACATTTATCAAAGTTCATATAGCTTCCAAAGGCATATTGTTTAGGAAGTGGATAAAGTAAAAAAAAAAAAAAAATTTAAAAAAACCCCAAACCAACAACAACGCTTGAGGTCTATACAATTTCAGGGTCAAGGAGTTCATAACAAGCATGCCCAGATATGCACCAGTTATTGGCATTTTCACTTATGAACACACAATGATACTGACTGCATTTCACTTAGATCTTGACAGTTCAAAGAGACAAATGAATCTGATGTATATCTCTGCTACTAGGTTTAATGCACATGCAACAATGCAAATCAGCAGAACAGAGTCCCTGAGCCTCTCGGTACAGCTGGTGGTAAAGATATGGCTGCCTCCATGAGTTCACTCCATCTCCTAAGCCTTAACTCTTTTTACTCATCAAAATCCCTGATGCGGGAATGAACATTCTCCTTAGCTGCACTGTGAACTTCAGTTAGGGGAACTCCTTGCTTTGTTTTGGTTTTTTGCTCATTGTGTAACATTCACCCATCACTATATCTTAAAGAGGAGTGTGTCATCAAACTGTGTTGAAGCTATGAAAGAAAGGGTCTACAGGAAGCTTTTCATATGTTAATATTTCTGACTTTCTTATTGGAGAAAAAGAGGTTCAGAGAAAGTAACATCTTAAACTCGCATAACTGGAGAATAGTACAAAATCTCAAACATAGGGCTTTCCATATCAGGCCCCTCAAAAAAAAAAAAAAAAACAAACCCAGATTCTAACATTAGCATTGCAGTTCTACGTTCAGACACACAGACTGAGATATGATCATTTTTCTTGCTGTGAAATAACATAAAAATTCACCATGTCTGCTTCAACTTATGTAGAAGGAAATTGAATGTTCTAAGCAAGAATGTTTCATCATATCAAACAAATGAAAAACCCATTGCCAGCCATCAAGTCAATTCTGATTCACAGAAATAGCACAGGATAGAATAGAGCTGTCCTGAGAGGTCTCCAAGGCTTTTGCAGGTGCAGCTCACCAGGTCCATTCTTCATCAGAGTGGATGGTAGATTGGGGTTTAAACCACAGACATTTTGGGCCGCAGTCAAGGGCTTAACCGCTACTTCACCAGGGCTCCTCAAAATCACTCAACACATTCAGAACAAATACATGAAGAAATGTTCAAAATCCCTAGCTCTAAGAGAGATGCAAATCAAAACAACTATGAGATATCATCTCACCCCAGTAAGAAGAGCAAAATTTAACAGAACAGCAAACAACAAATGCTAGCGAGGTTGTGGAGAAACTGGAACCCTTATTCACTGTTGGTGGGAGTGTAAAATGGTGCAACCACTATGGAAGGCTGTATGGCACTCTCTCAAAAAGTTGCAAATAGAAATACCATTTGACCCAGTAATTCCACTACTGGGAATATACCCCAAAGAAACTGTAACTGTCACCCAGGCAGACATTTGAACATCCACGTTTATTGCAGCTTTGTTCACAATAGCAAAGAGTTGAAAAAAACCTAAGTGCACATCAACAAACGAATGGAGAGAGAGAAGCTGTGATATATTCACACAATGGAATACTACGCTGCATTAAAAAACAAGGAACTCATGCAATACTATTCAGAATGGGTGACCCTGGAGGACATTATGCTGAGTGAAATATCTCAGTCACAAAAGGACAAATACTGCATAGTGCCACTGTTGTAAAACAGGATTGACATCGGTGTTGGGGGAGACTGAGAAAGATATAGATGAGGGAAAGAACTGTTTAAAAGGGGTATGTAATTAGGTATTATTGTCATGGCAGGAGTCCAGACTGAAGGTAGCACAGTGGAGTGGACTTGGAGAGGAGGGATTGTATAACACTGAAAGAATTTTTCTTTTACTCTTCAAAGAGAAGAGCGAACTGGGGGAAGGAGTATGCAGGGAGAAAAATTGAACAGTGAATTAATGGAAATACAAAATCTCTGTAAACTTTCATTAAACTTAATAAAAATCACTCAGCAGTAAGGGCAAAATCCCAGGGTGTTCCTGTGTATGATGCTAACCAGAAAACGAGAGGTTCAAACACAGAGATACCTCAGAAGAAATACTGATAATATACTTCAAAAAAACCCAATCATTGGAAACCTAACAGAGCACAGTTCCACCTTGACACACAGATGTGGTCATGAGTAGGAGTTACCTCAAGGGCACCATGTACCATACAGAAGGCAATTGATAAGTACTGTTAAATAATGCACTACAGAAATTTTCAAATGATTCTTAGTGATATTTGAGTAGTTTCAATATGTTCATGATTTCTGTGTTTTTTTAAAAGTTTAACACTTGTCTCAGGATGATATTTATAACTGACTCTTTTTTGTTTTAAAAAATTAATTAGTACCCCAGGAGATTTGGTGGCCTACTGGTAAGAAGCTGCACTGCAACCCCAAAGGCACGCAGTTCAAATCCATCAGCTGCTCCTCCAGAGAAGGATGGACAATCTCCTCCCTTGAGATTAACTGCCTCTGAAAACCCGCCAGAGGGTCAGTTATGGGTCCGTTCCAACTTGAGGGTACACAACAACAGCAGAGAGCTCTGGTGGCTTAGTGGTACAGGGTTGCACTACCAACCCAAAGGTATGCGATTCAAATCCACCAGCTAGTCAGAGAAAGATAAGTGGTCTCCTGAGTGATTTACTGCCTCTGCAAACTTGCTGGAGGTCAGTTATGGGTTGGTTTTGACTCAACAGAACACAACAATAGCTAAACTTTATAATTTATTCTAGTTTTGAAGACAGTATAATTTATTTTGATATTTATTTAACACCACTTAACAAAATAATGGAGCACTTAGGTTCCAGTCATTTGAATGGAATACATGTGTTTATATGTGTATTTGTATTCCATTATGCTGCTAATTAAAGAGTGTTTGTAATTCTGTTCTTGTTATGTGCTGTCATGTCACATTGAACTCATTGTGACCCTGTGTACAGCAGCTCTGAGACCTTCTCTATCCTAAACCAGTCTCACTGACTGAGACACACCTATCCTCATCGTCCCAGCTACTGTATCAATCCATTTCATCCGGGGTCTTTCTCTCCTGCACTGTTTTTCAACACTTCTGAGAATGACGTCCTTCTCCAAGAACTGGTCCCTCCTGGCCACATGCTCAAAGAATGTGAGACTAAGCTTCAAAATCCTAGCCTCCAAGGAGAAATTTGATTTCAGCCTCTCCAAGACAGACCAATTTGTTTTCTTGGTGGTCCAGACTCTTCTCCAACACCACAACTCAAAGGCATCAACCCTTCTTCTGTCATCCTCTTAGTCATTGTCCAGCTCTCTGATGCATAGCAAGTAATTGCAAAATTCATGGCCTGAATCAAGCTCACATTAGTAGGTCACTGTTTTTATCCCTGAACTGCTCATTTTTATATCATGTATTAATAAAGTCCACTGTACCTTTTAGTCAATAGGAAATACAAACTGAACTTTATTGATAGATGATATGATAATGAATGAGTGATATAATACACTATTTTTTCTGGGATAAAAATAGTGACATACAGGAATTTATAATCATTCTTAATTAGCAGCATTGTGGACTAACGAGTTTTTAAAACTGCATAATGTCAAAATTATTATAAATCAGCAAATTTTTTTTAACAACCCACAAAGTGACTATACCAGTTTGTCAACCCTTCTCTATTTTCTGGAAATTAAAAAATGTTATCATTAGTATTTTACTGAACTTGAGGCAAAACATAAGAAAGTAAAAACTTATTAACCAATCCTGGTAGTTTTTAATGTTTAAAATATAAAATAAAAAAAAACCCAAACTCAACACTAATAATTTGAATTTTGAGCTCCAACCATTATACAGAATGTCAGACACATAAAAAGGAGAATAGATATCTATCTATCTATATCTATATCTATATCGATATCAATAGAGAGAGAGAGAGAAAGTAAGAGTAGAGAGTTGTTCTGCGCATTTAATCAGAACAGAGTCATAACTAGCCTTCCAGTGGGTTTTCAGAGGCAGTAAATCGTATGACAGGAGATTGTCCGTCTTTTTCCTGCGAGGATATTGGTGGATTCAAATTGTTTGCCTTGAGTAGAAAGCACACTTTTCTACCCACCAGACCAGCAGATATATAGATATAGATACATAAAATAGTACACATATAAAATTATTGATATTCTACCACAAATCTGGGAAGCTGTAGTGCCCTAGTGGTAATGTACCCAGAGTATATGAGATGGTATATCACTTTTCTTGTGTCTAAGGATCACTTCTGCACTTCTTCCAAGGCAGGTTCTTTGGTTGTTTTAACAATTCACAGCGTATTTAATACTTTTTTAATCAATGTTGTTGTTGTTGTTATGTGCCATCGAGTCATTTGCTACTCATAGTGACCCTATGTACAAGAGCCCTAAATGCCGTTCTATCCTGTGTCAACCTCGCTGTCTCAAACACATTCATTCGCACCACTCCACTCACAGAATCAACCCATCTCATCGAGGGTCTTCCTCTCCTGCACCGTCCCTCCACTCTCCCAAACATGATGTCCCTCTCCAAGGACCAGTCCCTCCTTGTAACATGCCCAAAGTATGTCAGACGAAGCTTCAGAATCCTTGACTCCAGGGAACATTCTGGCTGCACCCTCCCCAGGACAAACCTGTTTGTTCTCCCAGCAGTCCATGGTATATTCAACACTCTTCTCCAGCACCACAACTCAAAGGCATCAATTCTCTTTCTATCATTCCTATTCACTGTCCAACTCCCCGATGCATAGCACATAATTGCAAAGACTTATAGCTGGATCAGGTGCACCTTAATCTCCAGCATGACGTCGTTGCACTTCAGTACTCTTGAGAGGTCCTTCACAGCTGACTTTCACAATGCAATTTGTCTCCTAATTTCTTCGCTGCTGTTACCAAGAGTGTTGACTGTGGAGCCAAGCAAACTAAAACTGTTAACTATCTCAATCTCTTCACCATACATACTGATGCTGCCAATTGGCCCAGTGGTGAGAATCTTTGTTTTCTTGATTTTGGGCTTCAATCCATATTGAAGACTGCAGTCCTTGACCTTCTGCAGCAAGCAATACTATAATTAAATAATTAAATACTATAATGAAATCATTAAATGCAATAAATTCCTCCTCAGTGTTCCTTATTCTTTGTTCAACTTTCACATGCTTATGAGGCACATAGGCTATCATTTATGTTGGATAAATTCTGCTAGGAGAATCCCGATAATCAAATATTCCACTTACAAATCAAAAGTAAACATGTCTTTAAAGCAAAACATGATAAAATAATTACTGTCCACTTTCATTCCTTTTTTTAAAGACCATAAAGAACTCTTGCTAGATTTATTTTCTTCTAAAATTATAATAATGCAGTGTGAACATAAGAAAGTCATTTTTTTCCAGGTTCTGGTTAAACTACTTGACAGCTCTTGGAACTATCTACTCAAATTAAACACTTAAAGTCATTGTGACTTGTTTTGTTTCCTGGAGAGCACCTTGAGCTTGTGCCATTTGGGGTTTGTGTAGACTACTGGGCAAGTCACGTCTGTAAAACAGCAGAGTTAGAATTAAAGAAAGGTTGATACCCCCCCACTCTCTTTATATTTACAAAGATAAAGTCTATCTTATGAGCAATCAGGCGTCTCTTTGTGGTGTGAGGGTTAAACACTGACCTACTAGTTCAGAGGTTGGCTTTTCAAACCCACTCAGAGGCATCTCACAATTAAGGCTTGGTGCAGTCCTCAGGGGCAGTTCATAGCAATAGGCACACACATAAAAAAGGAAGAAAGAATGAAAATCAATGATCTAACTCAACACCTTCATCAAATAGAAAAAAGAGTTACACTCTAATCATACAGCTTCCAGAAGAAAGGAAATTATAAATACATGACCTGAAATCAATGAAATAAAAAACAGAAAAACAATTGAAACCACCAGTGAGACCAGGAGCTAGTTTTTCAAAAGGGTCAATAAAATTGACAAACCACTGGCAAACTTAACAAAAGGGGCGGGGGGAAGAGAAGACACAGATAACTCAATTAAGAAATTATAGAGGTGACATCACAACAGAACCAGATGAAATTAAATTGATAATATCAGAATACTACGAAAAGTACACTCTGATTCAGACACATGAAGATATACTCCAAATCCCTGGCAATTAGAGAAATGTAAATCAAAACCACAATGAAATACCATCTCACTCCAGCATAAATGTTGGAGAGGACGTGGCGAGATAGGAATTCTTATACATTGTTGGTGGGATTGTAAAATGGTACAACCACTCTGGAAAGTAGTTTGGCGTTTCCTAAAAATGTGAGACAGAAATTCCATATGACCCAGCTATTCCGCTGCTTGGGATATACCCTGAGAAAATGAGAATGGAAGCACAAATGGAGATTTGTACACCAGTGTTCATAGCAGCATTATAAGAACATGGAAACAGCCCAAATGTCCAACCACAATCGAATGGATTGAGAGATTGTGGTACATTCACATGATATACTACGCAGAATGCAGGAGCAATGATTTTGTAAATCACTACCTAACTTGGAAGGGACTGGAGAGCATTATGCTGTAAGACCATTATTGTAGAAATACAAAGATAACTAGTAAAACATCTGTGAAGATCCAAGGTGGAGCAAAGTAGATCCAAGAAGGATCAGAGAGTTGAGGATGGGCAGGGGGTAATCATAGGGTCACAGTTTGATGTGTAGAGGGAGGGGTGCGTCAAGGAAATGGGAAAGATCTGGTGTGAAAACAATGTTTATGAACTTTGTTAGCAAACCAATATAAAATAAAAATTTTATTTAAGAAAAAAAAGGGTCATTCTGCTTTTAAAAGGTCACAACCTTGGAAACTATATATGAAAAAAGCACTTCTATTTTAAAATACATGGGTTATTAACAGTCAAAATAAACTCAACCAGTTACTACTGGTTTATTCTATTGTTTATTTTTTATTTCAGTAATCAGACAAATTGAAATACTTAGTTCTGTCCAACAGAACTCTCTGTCATGACAGAAATATCCTAGATTGTCTTTGTCCAATACAGCCGTCATTAACTACATATATCTAAGCAAACATGGAAAGTGCTTAGTGCAAGAGAGGGAATGACTGATTTTTATTTTATTTAAACTTAGTAATTGCACAACAGTGCAGGTTTAATGAGTGTGATTCAAAGAGTAATGTTATGTATTGATTTCTCTTCCAAATAGGTGTCAAATTGACTAGGCCATGATTTTCAGTATTATATAAATATCCTGACTACTTTAATTATCCTATGTGCTGGAAATCCTAAACTCTATGATGTGACGTAATTGCCACAAAAACGGTTCAAACAAACATTGCACAATGATGGTGAGAATGGTTCAGGCACAGCACTGTTCTGTTCTGTTCTGTTGAGTCAGATTTTTGAATTAGAACTGTTTCAATTACACTGAACATGATGTTAATGAGGCAGGATTAGAGGCAATTACGTTACTGAGGCTATAGGATTACGTTGTATCTCAAGTCAATCTCTTGCGATTAAAAAAAAAGAAATTAAACAAGCAATCGGAGGTCATGGGGGACCTCAATGTACCAAGAAAGAAGAGCTGGGAGCAGAGTGTGTCCTTTGGACCCAAGGTTCCCATACTGTCTGTGATTTTACTGGACCCAGGAAAGAACTGATACCAAGTCATGGAGACTGCTAAGAGATCTGAGTCCACAGTGTTGAAAGGCACCAAGGGCTTACTCCCAGCCCAGAGCCTGTCAAGATAGGGAGCCTTCTAGAGATCTGGTGCCCTGATTTTGGATCTCTAGCTCCCTAAACTGTGAAAGAATACATTACTATCTGCTAAAGTCATTCATTTGTGTTGTTTCTAACAGCCCCACCAGAGAGCTAAGATAAGCACCAAGAAAGCACATCCATCCCCACAACATCTGCATCCTTAGTTCTAATGGTGCCTTAATTACCATTAGCTGAACAACTGACTCATTGAGATGTGGGATGCAGATAAAATCAAAACCGTGTGCCAGAAAGTTCTAGGTTACAAACACAAGTTGATCCCAGTTGTGGTGGTTGTCGTTATGTACCATAGAGTAGGAATTGATCCATAGCCGACCCTCTGGTGGGTTTCCAGAAGCAGTTAATTACACAGGAGGAGACTGCCCATTCTTTTCCCATGATCCTAGTTGATGTAAGCAAAGATGCTTTTGCAGACATACAACAAACAACATCAGTGTCCAAAAAAAATCAACAGAAAATCTGAAGAAATAGGCTTGAGCTGGAACTCAGGAAGTTGAGACATTGCCAACATCTCTCACCAGGGAGAACATTCACCCTAGGATGTTATCATTCTTGGCAACTTCAGACCTTTGCCACCATACTGCAACATTCCATTGTCACTCAAACTTGCTCTAGCTGCCGTTTCATGGGGAGGAAATACTTTTGAGTTCATAGATTCGGCTTCTTCCTAATTTATAAACAAAAACCCACTCCCATCAAGTTGATTCCAATTCAAGACGACCTTACCTCAGGGGCTGGAAACCTTAACTGAAGCAAACTGTCTCAACTTCCTCCCATAGAGCTGTCGGTGGGTTTGAACTGCAGACCTTTTGGTTGGTGTTTCAACACTTAACCTTCTTCATCTAAACAGCTCCTTTCTTCCCACTCTATTATTGTTTTTGTTATGTACTGTCGAGTCAACTGCAGCTCATGGAACACTATGAACAACAGATCTGAAACTGGCCTTTCCTGTGCCATCCTCTTCATCTCTGACAAACTTCAGCCCACTGTTATGGGCACTTAGAGCACCTTGAGGGTCTTTCTCGCCTATGCTAATACTCTACTTTCCAAGCATGATGTTCTTCTCCAAGAACTGGCCCCTTCTAACAGCGTGCCCAAAGTTGTGTGAGACAAAGCTTCACTATCCCTGCGTCCAAGGAGTGCCTGGGTCACACTCTCTCCAAGACATCATTGTTTGTCCTTTTAACTGTCCATGGAATCCAGCTGTAACTCAACAGCATTGGTTCTTCTTCTGTCATCTTTGGTCATTGTCCAACTTTCAGATGCATAGCAATTTCCCAGTTTAAGAGCAGGTATGATAATTAATTTAAACTAAAATTCCTAATATTACTTATAAAAATGTTTAAGTTTATTGCAAACAAGAAAGCGGCTAGTAGAATCAGAGTGATATAATAGATACCCTTTTTAAGTCTTTCTCTTTTTTAAAATACATGGTTGATATTTTTATTAATTAATCATTAGCCAAAGAATTATAGTATTCCATTTTTTATAATTATTGTATAATTATAATTAGTTCTAATTATGTATAATTGGCCACAAAACTATTAATTCATCATTTGTACCTGACTTGGGTAAGATCACAAGGAAGACACGGGAGCCTCATTGCTCGGGGCGCGCCTGCCATCTAGTGGCCAAACACATTAATGAGCTCTTAGAGTCCGTTCTTTACACTTCACAATTTTCCCAGTGTTTTGACCTAATCAACCTCACCCATTGTCTTCAAGGCAATTCGAACTCAGAGAGGCTTGTCAGAGTAGAACTGTATTTCGAAGGCTGCTAATCTGCTTAATAACCACTCACCCGACTTGGGTTCCTTAGGCGTTGAAATTAGTTTCTATTTTATTTAACTCCATTGCAAGTTACTTGAAAACTATAAATCTTCTCATCTTGCTTAAACCAACCTCCCCTTCTAAGACTTACTTTCCTTGTACGGAGAAACAACATGTGGATTGATAGAC
This sequence comes from Elephantulus edwardii, assembly GCF_000299155.1. Classification (NCBI taxonomy): domain Eukaryota; kingdom Metazoa; phylum Chordata; class Mammalia; order Macroscelidea; family Macroscelididae; genus Elephantulus; species Elephantulus edwardii. The sequence continues at coordinate 3,233,464 of NW_006399878.1, read as the reverse complement.
TACAATTCTCCCACAAAAGTTCCATTTTCCACTGTTACAAATGCACAAATTAACACTGATGCCATCGTTTGTTGTTTTGAGAGAGTGATAATCCTAGTTTACAAGAAAATTATGAAAAATACATACTACAGTCTTATTCATCTGCCTTAAAAAAAGAAAGGCTGTCTTCTGTGCAATGTAGGATGAGTGGGCCATGGGTAAGTAGAAGACTGGTCCCAGACATCAGCTCCCCTCCCTCAAATCTGTAAGATTTGAAAGGAGGATTTGTCAAGCACCATACCCTATCTCTCTTGTTAAAATCTTCTTGTCATATATCTGAGAGTAGCACAGTTGACTCTGTGCTTCATAAATACATTTTCACTCCAATCTTTCCCCTCTGAAAGCATTTCAAAAGGAAAAAGTAAATTCCTAGCATATGCTCTAGAGGGCATGGCTCTAGGTGGATGGCTCACCTAGAAAGAAAGATAAGGTTGCCATAGACAATATTAAAGGAAGCCTGGGCTCCCAGGAGTGGATGGTTGGTGCAAGCGGTTAAGCCTTCAACTACTAACTAAAGAGCTAGCATATTGAACCCACCTAAAGGGGCCCTAACGAGCTCTGATGGCCTAGTCTGGAGGGTGTTGTGCTGCACATCTTGGTGGCTCAAACCTATTAGCAGATCTGCAGGAGAAAGAGGGACAACAATTCCCTCCCCTGCAGTGTACAGCCTCCAAAAGCCCAAGGAAGGATCAGCTAGGAGTAGCTAGGAGCTCTGGTAGCATAGCCTACAGGGGATCGTGCTGCTGCCACAATGGTGTCACCTCTCTGGGCAGTTAAAATCCGCCAGCAGCTCTGTAGAGAAAAGATGAGCAACTTCATGATTTACAGCCTCCATAAACCCACCGGAGGATCAGCTAGAAGTCTGACCTGATGACACTGAGTTTGAGTGGAGATAGGCACCTTGGGAGAAAGGCCAGGCAATCTCCTTCCAAAAGATCACAGCCTTGAACATCCTCTGAAGCACGGTTCCACAGCACAGCCCGTGCCATGACTCCTCAAGTCAATTGTATGGCAACAGAGTTGGTTGGCTGGGCCCATGTTCTCCTGGGTTTTGTTGGTACAGTATTCTTAATTGACATGATGAAAAGAAATAAGTGAACATTCTAGTCACCTCAGGAAGGAGGAGGAAGAATGTGGTGCTTCAACTACGATGTCCAGCTGGATTGAAGGTTTGCTATTAATCCACAGTGGATACATAGATGGGCAAATTGAACAGCTGTGGACTGAGCACGTGTGATTTCTACATTATATTGGATGACTCTCTACCTGTTGTTGTTGTTGTTGTTGCTGTTGTTTTATATGCTGTCCACTCTGGGAGGTTTCAGAGTCTCTAAATCACATAGGAGGAGATTGACCATTGAACAGCCTGCGTTTGGGTTGACAGCACAACAAAGACCACAAAGCTCCTTTCTGTAAATATGTCCATGTTTATAATAGAGATAACGGGAGAAAAGTTGTAAAATTTCTTAATCATAACCAAATACTCTGAGGGAAGGGTTGCTGGTCCTATGTTGTCTCTGGGGACATCAAGGTCAACTGGTAAAATATAATTCATAAGGACAACGATTTCTTTTTTCTATCCTGTTTTGTGTGCTACCAACTCAAAGGCCAGTGGTTCAAATCCACCAGCTGCTTTACAGGAGAAAGGTGGGCAATCTTCTCCCATGTGATTGATAGCCTCTGAATACCTGCTGGAGGGTCACCTATGAGTCGGTCCTGACTTGACAGCACATAACAAGAACAATTCTGCTTTGCTGAGTAGTGACAAGGGTCTTTCAAAGCAACTATGGCTCTCTCCCTGTCTTGACCAGACTCAACTCATTGCCATCAAGTTGGAACAGATTCACAGCTGACCTGTTGGATTTCTGAGGCTGTAAATCATACAAAAGGAAATAGCTCATCTTTCTCTCTCAGAGTCACTGGTCAATTCAAACCTCTAGAGAGGCATGACCTTTGGCTTAGCACTGTAACTACCTACAGATTATGCTTCCAGAGCTCTCTATGCCCAGAAACAATTACAACAAAGGACTAATGGATCACATTAACGTCAACTTTCAGGACCATGAGACCAGAAGAACTCGATGGAGCCAAGCTACCGTTGCTGACCACTCTAACGAATTACAGTAGAAGAAGGTCTTGGGCAGAATGGGAGAGGAATATGAAACAAAACTCAAACTCACTTTAAATCAATAGCTAAACTTGCTGGTATGATAGAGGCTGCTGGATCCTTTCCAGTGTGAAACTAATCTCATCTCTGTGGTTCAACTTTTAGTCATAGATTATTGTTGTCTTGTACTGTCGACTCAGAACGGACCCACAGCTGACCCTCCAGGACGTTTTTCAGAGGCAGTAAATCAAGCAAGAGGAGCTTGTCCAAATTTCTCCCAAGAAGCAACTGATGAATTCAAACTGTGTGCTTTTGGGTTGGCAGCGCAACTCCTTACTGCCAGAACTCCCTTTTTCAGACAATAAACAGGATCTAGGGTGTACCAGGGAGGTGTATAGAACTCCTTCAGCAATCAATAATGACAGCGTTTTCTCAGGAGTAATGGACTCACAGGCAGGAAGTGGAAAGAGGGCAGTTGCAATGTGGGTACTGTAATTAATGCCATAAAATAAAATATGCATGACTATTTGAATGGCAAACCACTTCGCTCTGTAAACTTTCATTCAAATAAAAAGCTTTCATTCAGTTTCCAATTAAAAAGAGAAATACAAACTTCCTTTCTTTAGAATTTATGGGACTGGTATAAATCACACCTAAGCTAGAGGAGAGAAGTTTCCTTCTTGAGAGCAGGCCTGGTAACAGAAGATTGGAAACTTCGATGTAGGAATAACTTTGATAAATTGTTAAGAGAGGGTTCCACACCACAGCAGGGGCCTGGTGAGAATGGAGGGAGGACCCTGAGGAACTGGGATGGACAGGCAGAGGTGTCTTCCTCTTACAGAGGCATCCCCACCCTTCCCCTTGTCCTTGCTGGCCCCCTTCCCTCTTCTTGCCCTAGACTTGCTGTAGTCAACGTCTTATACGCAGCTTCCTTTCTCATAAATGGCCACGACAGTTTTCTTAATAGTCATTACATGAAACTCATCCGTTCTGACAATTAGGTGGTGGTTGTTAGCCACCCTAGAACCAACTATGACTCATAGTGACCCTACGAAAAATGGATCTGAACCCTGCCTTATCCTGTCCCATCCACACCATCCCATATACTCCAACCCATTGCTAGTCACCAAACCAACGGCTACATGGTTTACCTTTATCTCACCACTAGGGGGCTCTAGTGGTCCAGTGGTAAGAAACCCCTGCAATCCCAAAGGCATGTGGTTCAAGTCCACCATGGGAGAAGGATAAGCAAGGTAGACTTCCTAGTAGTACAGAGTGCTCCCTTTTCCATACTGTATTTATATATTCCTGTATTTCTCACTAAACACTAAATCTCCAGTGACATTTCCTTTGAATTATAAATGTTCTTCAAACAGTTTTCCTGAGAAGAAAATAACCCTAAATAAAAAGAAATCAATAAACAAAATAAGTCAATGGGAAAAAAAAATAAGTTAAAGGATCTCTCTTTATTCCTAATACAGCAGTTATCCTTCCACACTCATCAAAGCCTGATTTCTGGGGACTGGCTACTCTTCAGAGTTACACTGATGTATGCATTGAATTGTCATCTGTAGCTATAAAAATAATTCTTGCTGAACTTGGCTTTAAAAAAAAAAAGAAAGACAACAGTATACGGTCTCATTGAAAAATTCAATAATTGTAAATAATGCCCTTAAAATGGCTAATTATGGGTTGAGTTTGTTCCAGACATATTAACAGTAAAACTTGTAAAAGCTGGCACCTGTGTAAGGCAGAAACCTGCCTTAGAAGAAAAATCCAAATATGTTTCACTAAAATAGTGACAGAAAAGTGGTTGGAGTACAACCTGCTGAAGACAGAAAACTTGTGAGACCTGGAAAACCAAGGCAGCCTGTTGGTCTGCAGTTCTTAGCAATTTCACATATCATAACTAAGAACAATTGAACAGCATTTTAGATAAGCAATAAAGACATAATTTCTTTCGAAGATGTTATACCGCCAGATTCTGCCAAAGAGTAGAGACATCTGCTGCTGTGTGCTCAAAACTCCAACCCATAGCCAGAGTTTCCAAAACTGTAAATCTTTAGTGTGCTTGAGGGGGTTTGATCTTTTCATTTACAGAGTAACTAACCACTTGCCACTGAGATATAAGACTGCTAAATAAAAGAAATGCAGACTAGAACCTTTCCCCCTCTGCTGTCTGTAAAGAGGTAAAATTTGCATTTCTGCCACTGGTTCCAGAGAGCCATGATGGCCTGTTGTTACATGCTATTGAGTCAACTATGCCTCATAGTTAGCCCATCTAAAGCAGATCTGAATCTTGTTCTATCCTGTGCCATCTTCATCAATTCTAACACACCTTATCCCATTGTTACAGTCACCATGTCAATCTGTCTTGTTGAAGGTCTTCCTGTCTTATGCTGACCCTCCACCTTTCCAAGCATAATGTCCATTTCCAAGGACTGGCCTCTCCTAACAATATGTCCAAAATATGTGAGATAGGTTCACCATCCTTGCCCCCAAGGATTCCCCTGGTTTCATTTTCTCCACCTGTTTGCTCTTTTGATAGTCCATGGTTTAGTACTCTTCTCCAGTCAAAGGCATTTATTTTTTTTCTACCATCTTTAAGCATGATCCAACTTTCAGATGAATAGCAACCAGTTGAGACCTATTGTTGTTGTTGTGTACTGTCGAGTCAGAACCAACCCAGAGCTGACCCTCCAGCGAGTTTTGAGAGGCAATTAATCACATAGGAGGAGATTGCCCATCCTTCTCCCGCAGAGCAGCTGGTGGCTGCAGCAGATCTTGTCACTAGGTCACCAGAGCTCCTTAATTGAGACCTAGTGGTAAGGAATTGTACTGCCAATCCAAATGCATAAAGTTTGAGTCTCCCAACTGCTAAGAAGGAGAAAGATGGGTAAGCCCCTCCTGCGTGTTTACTGGCTCTGAAAATTCGCTGAAGTCTCAACTACGAGTTGGTTCCAACTTGAAGGCACACAACCACATCAACTTTTGATGCCTTACTTTTCATTTCTTAAATCACTATTGCTCATCTTCCTTTTTTGAGATCATTTCAAGCCTACTTGTTGTTAGATGCATCTCTTTTCCTTTGCTATTTAACTAGTCAAAGCTGTATCATCACTGAGCCTCCGTTGGTTTCCAGCACTGTGGATCAGAGGAGATTGTCTGTATTTCTCTGGCAGAGCCACCAGAGAGTTGGTTCGGGGATAGCATTGCAATTCCCTATGCCACCAGAGTTCCCTAGCTGCCCTGTCATGGTGATACTGTGCAATGAAATGCTGCAAAGTCCTGCACCAAACCCAGGATGGACTCGTGTTGTTGTTGGTTTCATGTGCATTATTCAGTCAGACCTGACTCATTGCTAACCCTCCAGCTGGTTTTCAAAGGCTGTCAATTGCAGGCTTCAGATCTATTGTTCATAGGGTCTCTAAGGGTTTTTCTTGACTCAGTGGCACCTAACAACAAATGCGATGGGAGGTGATTGCCCATTTTTTCTCCATGAAGCAGCTGGTGGATTCAAGCCTTTGGGTTGGCAGTGCAACTCCTTACCGTTTAAGCCATGATGAAGGGCTGAGGGCCAGGCTTTTGAGAATCAGAGTTTTCATTGATTGACTTTCAGAAAAAAATTACCAGCCCTTTCTCATGGTGACCCTCAACTTAATAGAATCCTAAAAATGCTTTGCAAGTGATTATTATTATGTGATGTCTAGTTGAAAATAATGCATCATCAACCCTTCAGAGGATTTTTAGAGGCTCTAGGAGATTGTCTTTCTCCTCCATAGCAGCTGGTAGATTAGAATCCCTGGCCTTTGGGTTGACAAGGTAACTTCTTACCCATTAGGCCATCAGAGCTTCCTTTCTTACTGGCAGTAATTCAAAAGCTCAGCGCTGTTGGGTTGAAACTGAAGAGATTGCCCTTCTTTCTTTAACAGAGCTGCTGGTAGACTCTAACAGCCAAGGTGTGACCTTGAGTTAGGAGGGCAACTACCTAGGCCACAGGGCTTCCTCTGATCGGTGGCATAAGGATGATATTCACAGGAAAAGTTGATTCCTGTCACGTTTCATTTTTATACTAACGTATCCTAGAGGATACCAAATAAAACAAGTGTATAAAGTACTACATCAAAATAAAGTATGCACAAATATAGTGACACTCATGGGACAGAAATTTTCTCGTTAATAATTTAGTCTCACCTTAACTGATATTTTCTATGCATTTTTAATCAATAACTATTTTGAAGATGAGCTATAGACATTTGGTGTTATGGTAGTTATTGCAGGAGAGAAAGTTATTTTGTTGAATCCAGACACAGAACGACATTGCCAAAGACACACATACAGTCTTAGATCTCTTTGATGTAATTCATACAAATCAGTATTTCATTTCTAAGTGAATATAATTTCCTTCAACATACTTGTGCTGTAGTATAAATACAGATACTCATTAATGTTAACTGAAATTGTGTCTATTATCTATATAAATAGTAGTTGCATATTTAAGTCAGTTACAGTACATTTATTTTAGGTATTTCTAAGTAGTGAGAGGAAGGTGAGGAAAAGAAAATCTCAGACACATTCAATCTCCCTCGAGCCCCCGGTCTTAGCAGTCATAGAGCCAGCTTTAGGTCTAAATACCTTCAGGATCTCTTCTAGAATTTTTACGAACCCCTTAAAGTGCAACTACATGAAGCTGACAATGGGATCCCAATTTGCTATACACCTTCACTGCATATACAACAAAATATTATTAAAACGCTAAGTTTAGAATTGCTACCAAAAAAAAAAAAAAAGGAAAATGGGTTGGGAAAGAGTTGGAAGGAACCACCGGACTCTTGGGAGGAGGTAGTGACAACGACTCTCACTAAATAATTTAAAAGGAGAGTTAAAATATTCAGAGAATAAAATAATCAAAGCAAAACAACTTGCTTCTAACTGTGACAGGCCCGGCTTCTCCCACCCCCAACCCCCTCAGAACATTGCGCATCACCTTTTAATGGCGCATTTCCGATCCCCCCTCCCGCAGCCCCGGCAAACCCGGTGGGTGATAAGATTTCCTGACATTCCCACTCAGTTGTTTCACCGGGACTGTAAACCCAGCCCTCCCTCACTGCCTTCAGCCTGTTTACCCAGGAGCGACAAGTTGAAGCAAGAATTTTCCAAGCCCAGAGCAAGGACCTTGGCCTCAGCGCCTAAAGACTTTGTAGTGGTGCATTTATCGGGGTGAAAACCTAGCTCCCCACTTGCCCCGGACTACTGAAGGTTCTGTCCGCAGAAGCCTCAGAGATCGGTCACCCCAAAGCCAGGGAGCCATTTAACGCCCTCCCCTCCCCCGCGTGCGTCCTAGAGCAAAGTGGGGACGCTCTAGCCACCAAGTGTCCGGAGTTGCGGGCACTGTGAGAAGGGTCATCCTCGCCCCCAGCCCTGCACCGAGAGCGGGCCGCTCCCTAGCCCCCCAGCATCCTCCTCCTCCGGGGTTTACCCAGACCCAGGGTCAAAGGGGGCAAGGTGGACCCCTCCGTTCGCACATGGAGCAGCCCTGAGGTGCCCAGTGGCGAGGGGCGCACGGGCGAGAAAGGCTCCTGGCGCAGTGAAGCCGCCGCGCTCCTTCGAATCCTCCCGAGGGCGCAGCGCCCGCGCGGGGGAGGCGGCGGGGGTGGGGACGGAGCGGGGGCGGAGCGGCGGCTCCCGCCTCCTCTTCGCTCCTCGTCCTCCTCCTCCCACAACCATCGCCTCCGCCCGGCTGAGGAGCCCGGAGTCCGCGGCGCTAGCTCGGGGCTGCGCGATGGGGAGTTAGCGCCACGGCGGCGGCAGTGGCCGCAGCGCAACCGGCCGCCGCCACCGGACCGGTTCCGCCGGGGGAGCCGGGCGCGGCCAGTCCGCCCCGGAGCCAGGCCCGCAGGCGGCGGTGGCGGCGGCGGAGCTGGGCAGGTGGATGCGGCTGGAAGATGGCGCCCTCGGGCCCGGGCAGCGTCAGGCGGCGGTGCCGGCGGGTTCTCTACTGGATCCCGGTCGTGTTCATCGGCCTCCTGCTGGGCTGGTCCTACTATGCCTACGCCATCCAGCTGTGCATAGGTAAGTGCGCGCCCGCCCGCGCCCTCCACCAGGAACTCTGCGGCCCCCACGCCACCTGCATTCGGGGGTGCCCAGCCGCCAGCTCCCAGAGAGAGACGACGCTGCCCTGTTAACACCTTTCTCGCCGTCCCGGGACTGGGAGAACCTGGGCGCGCTAGGGCGCGCCGGGTCTCTTTGCACTCAGCAGACAACCCTGTGCCCCAGGCACTGCCAGCTGAACTAAATCTCCGCTGCACGGGAACCCAAAGTAGCCTCTGTGCAACCTTCCTTCTGCACCCTTAGCTTCTCTATAACAACTCTCTGGGTACCGTGTCACCGTCACCCCAACTCACTAGCAGCTGAACCACCCCAGCCACACCCCCTAGCTGGGCAGGACGGCGCCGGGAGAACTGTGGTCTGCGCGCAGGATGAGGCCAGGGAGCTGCTCTGTGGGCTCCTGGGCGCGAGGCCGGGCCCAGAATCCGAGCTGCGCCAAACTCTCCCAGCATGGTAGCCTTGGCTTTGGGTGTCAGAGCTACTGCTTTCTGGCTGTCTTGAGTCTACTTTAAGTGATCTGATGCCAGCGCTTTTTGCTTTTTTCGCTGCTTTTATGATTTGAAGATTGTTAGACACTTTGTCGTGTGGTAGTAGAGGTGGAGGAGAAATAATAGGCAGTATTTTCAAAGCCATGACATAGATGTTTGAGTAGGGGGCCGGAGAAAAGTGACCCTCTAAGGATTTTTTTTTTTTCACGCAAAGAACCAACTGGCCCAAGTCCAAGTTTTAGGCACCAGAAAGGGTTGTAAAGGTACTTTCAATGCTGATATCTTTTTAAACTGGTGAATACAATTATGCTCTTTAATGAAAGCTAGCTGGCTTCTGCCTTCAGAGGTTCCGTGTAAATTGATCAGGCCTTTGAGAAAAGAACTAGAGGAAGAGGTTTCTGGCCAGTGGAGACTGGAAATGCTTTTGTGTTTGGCATTTCACCTACAAAAGTGTCAGCCTTTTGCCCTACCAAACACTGAGCCTTGGGTGGGTCAAGGAGAAAGGTTAAATTGTTGACTCTTCCCACTTTATAGCGTTTTTCAAAGCTTCCAAGATCCAGACATAGAATATTGCCTCTCAAAATGCTGCCCCTTGAGGGAAATGGCAGGTGTCAGAATAATATACCCAAATAATTACTAAAATAACTTTTAAGGGACTTGATACTACATATGGTTTTTAATGCTGTTATTATTACTTTAAGGACTCCTGGTGGCAAAGTAGTTAGAGAATTTGACTGAAAGGTCAGTGGTTCAAATCCACCAGTCACTTGGAGGGTGAAAGAGGAGGCAGTTTGCATAAAGAATACGGCCTTAGTTCTGTCATTACCACTATATTTTCCACCTGCTGATTCTTCTTATTGTTTATAACATTCACGTTCCAATCGCCAGTAATTACCAATGCATCTGGATTGCCTGGTTGATTAATTTTGAACTCCAGAAGAAGGTAAAGCGTCTTGAATTTCTTCATTATTGACTTTAATATGTAAATTGGTTTGATATGTAAATTTGAATACTAGAATAATAGCTGTTTTTATTGTAGGTGAATAGGTATTATCCTGTCACTGATAATGTAATTATTAATAAAATAATAGAAGACAAGCCAAAAAAATTAATATGGCTTTAGATAACAAGAACATAGAAACAGCCCAAATGTCCAAACACAATCAAATAGATTGAGAAATTGTGGTGTATTCATGGTATGCAGCACGCAGGACCAATGATTTTGAAAATCACTACCTAACTTGGAAGGGACTGGAGAGCATAATGCTAATTGAATTAACTCAGTCTTGTAAGGACAAATACTGTATAATACCATAGTACTATTAGTGTAGAAATAGAAAGATGACAAGTAAAACGTGTAGGAGGATCCAAGGGATGAGGAGAGAAGCAGAGAGGGGTGAGGATGGACAGGGGAATAATCATAGGGTCACACAATTTGAAGCTTAGAAGGAGGGTTGGGTAAAGGAAATGGGAAAGATCTGGTGTGAAAAACAATGTGTACCAACTTTGTAAGCAGACCAGTATAAAATAAAAATTTTGTGGGTTTGTTTTTTTTTTTTAAAGAATACAGTCTTGGAAACCCAAGTCCTTGTTATAATTTGACCTACATTGTCAGTGTGAGTTGGAATTGACATGAATGCAGTTTTATTATTACATTGTTTATTCACGAGATAGAAGGGGAATCTTTTTATATTAAAAAATGAGTCTGTTTAGTGCTTTTAAAATGCACACAGAAAAAGAAGATTGAATTACACTAAAATCTTCAAGACTACATGCTTTCTGAAGCATTTTGTAATTTTCATGTTCACTTTTAATGTCAAAGAGCTTGCTTTGCTGAAGTACATGGTATGTTACATAACTGTTAGGAGCCTTTGTTGTATCTTACTCATTTACCCTCTTAAAAAGAGAAGAGTTTCATTTAATGTAACTGGTGCATAGGAGGAAGACCTAGAAGGCCTTGATTATACAAACAGGAAGCTTATACTCATAAACCATCGCATTAAGTTAAGAAGCTTAACCCAATGCAGTGTCTCTTGACAATCAGAAGGAAGTGCTTATAGGCAAGGAGTACTCTGCCTCCCTTACAAGGGCCTTTGCATCCAGCTGACATGCTACCACGGGAGGCCATAGCATATTAGGTAGACAGGTGGCAGAAGCACAAGAGGCAAACTAAATAGAAAATTGCTGTTCTTGTGGACTGTGTTTTCATCCAGACTTCCTACCAGTTAAGTCATATCTGAAGTATCCACAGAATCTCCATCACGATTTTGTTGTGTTAGGTGCCATCAAGTTGGCTCTGACTCATAGCTTGACCCTCCAGCATCCTCATAGTCCTGGCAGTGTTGGAGACATTGTTGTGGTTGCTGTACCAGTCCATCCTGTTGAGGGTCCTCCTCCTCTTCATCAGAGGAAGACTCTTCAACATCCTGCATTATGCAGATGACGTAACCTTGCTTACTGAAAGTAAGGAGGACCTGAAACTCTTGGTGCAGGAGAGCAAAGAGTATACAGCCTTCAATATCCCAACATCAAGGAAACAAAAATCCTCACCATAGGACCAATAGGCAACGTCATGATAAATGGAGAAAAGATTGAAATTGTCAAAAACTTCATCTTAGTTGGATCCACAAGCAACACCCTTTTTAGTAGGAATCAGGAAATCAGAACACATACTGCATCGGAAAAGTCTGCTATCAAGTACCTCTCCAAATTACTGAGGAAGAATGATGTCAGTTTGAAGACTAAAGGCCAGTTGATTCAGGCCATGGTCTTTTCAATCACTTTCTTGTGCATCTGAGAGCTGGATGATGACTAAGGATAACAGAAAAATTGGTTCCTTTGAGTCATTGTCTTGGAGAAGAGCACTGATTATCCATCCTGTGGTCTGCCAAAAGAATCAACAAATATGTGTTGGAGATAATAAAGCCAGAGTGCTCCTTGGAAGCAAAGGTGGTGAAACTGTTTCATACACTTTGATCATATTATTTGGAAAGGGTGTTCCTTGAAGAGGAAAGGTATAGGGTGTGAGCAAAAGAGAGGGTCACCTTCAACCAGATGGATTGACGTAGTGACTTCAGTAGTGGGCTCAAGTATGTCAGAGATAATGAGGAAGGGACAGATAGGACAAGGCTCAGAACTGTTGTTCATAGGGTCTCTATGAGTCAAGGGCATCTAAAAACAGCAGCATAATTTCCTAGTGGCAAAGAACAGCATTGCCCACCCAAAGGCACTTGGTTTGACTCCCTCATTGGCTCTGTGGGAAAAAGATGGACAGTGTCCTCCTGTGTAATTCACTGCCTCTGAAAATACACTGGAGGGTCAGCTATGGGTTGGTTCCAACACAATAACACAAAGACAACAATATCACGAATCATCGTTAACTCCATAGCGTCTCCAACAACGTTACTTAGCATGAAGTCCTCCTCCAGGGACTGCTTTTAAGACAGATAACATGGTCAAACTGTTCAAACGAAATAGTGATATTCACAGTCAATTCTATGAATCATTCTAGCTGTACTTCTTCCAAGGCAGGTTGTTTGTTTGGGTTTTTGTTTGTTTTCTGACAATCTAGGGTATATTCAATATTCTTTACTATTCTGTTATGTGCCATTGAATTGGAACTGACCACAGCTGACCCTGCAGTGGAGTTTCAGAGGCAGTAAATTACATGGGAGAAGATTGCCAATCTTTCTCCCATGGAGCAGCTAGTGGATTCAAACCACATGCCTTCAGGTTGGTTATACAGTTATTTACCCCTAGGTTAGTCAAAAGGTAGCATATCTTTTTTTTTTTTTTTAACTGCCTAACTGATGTAGTCTCGCCTTAATACTTTACCTGGCAATCTTGGAAAAGTTGAAAATAAAATTAAACACCACTTCCCCATCATTGTCTGCCTGGCCTGGCACAGTGCCTGCTGCATGGAAAACAAATCAATACATGAGGTTGAATGAACTATAAATAATTCAGAGACAGTATCTCCTAGGTTGTAAAAAACTGGCTTTTGATAATTCTGCTGTTATAGAAAAGAAGCCCTTTTGGCACAAACAGTTACGTACTGCATTACTAATGGAAAAGTTGACAGTTTAAACTCAACCAGTGGCTCTAAGAGCAAAAAAAGTGGTCATCTGCTCCCATACAGATTGTTGTTGTTGTTGTTGTTGTTGCTATTAGGTGCTGTCGAGTCAAGCACAAGTCATAGCTACTCTGTGAACAAAAGATCTGAATGCTGTTCTATCCTGAGCCATTCTGACACTTCGTGACACACAAAAGCTCATTACAGCAGTCACCATGTCAGTAGACCTAGTTGAGGGTCTTGCTCTCCTTTGCCGACCCTTCACCCTTCCGAGCATCCTGTCTTTTCACAGAATAGCCCCTCCTAGCAACATGCACAGAGTATGTGAGGCAAAGCCTCCTCATCCTTGCCTCTAAAAAGCACTCCAGCTATACCTTCTCCACAACATATCTGTTTGTTCTCTTGGCCATCCATGGGATATTCAGTGCTTTTCTCCAACACCACAGCTCAAAGGCATCAATTCTTTTTCTGTCATCCTTATTCATTGTACAGCTCTCAGATGCATACTAATAATTGGAAAGATTATGCCCTGGATCAGATGCACCTTAGTCCTCAAATTGACATCATTACTTTTCTATAATTTGGAGAGGTCTCTAACAGGTTAGGAAACCCTGCGGGGCAGTTCTGCTCTATCACCTGGGGACAACTGTGAGCAGAAAATTGTTCATTGATATCTAACAGCAACACTGCAGTAGAAACAATAAGTAAATAATCTATCTAGAAGACAGAGCAAATTGGCAATGTTTTTAAACCTAGAGATAATGACAGTTTAGGAGTGATAAACTTCAGAAGTCTTGGATAGCTTTGGTCAGATTTGTGTTGGGAGTTACTGTGGAGTTGATCCCCATTGCATGGAACCCCAAGAACTAAGGAATTAAACCACGCCTCGTCTTGCACCCAACCTGACGGTCTCCTGCAGATTGGACTATTGTGATCCATAACACAGGAAGTTCATTGGCTGCTTTCCTCCTAGACCATCTTACTCTGAAAACTGCACTGAACCCTCTTTATTATCAGAGAAGCATGCAGGTTTCTACTGATAGAGAGGAGATGGGTGCTGGCTCGTGGGTCAGGAAGTGAACTCTGGTCTCCTCTGTGGAAGGAGAGGATTCTGCTTACCCACTACTGCCTCACACCTCATTTGGGTTCCTTACACACTCACTTACGCAGTACAATTGGAACTGACTCGTAACTGCCTCTCCATTGGGCTTCTGAGGCTGTAAATGGCATAAAAGGAGATTGATAATTTTTCTCCTTTGGAGCAACTGGTGAACTCAAATTCCAAAGGAGGAAGACCTTTGGGTTAGGAGCCCTACTCACTATAGACTATGCCTTTGGAGTCAAAATTAATTGTTCAGTCCCCTTACAGGCGCTTGAGAAGACAGCAGCTAGTGTGGCAAACATAAAACACCAACCTCTTATCCTTTTCACAAACAAAAATAAGTGGAATGCCACCCTCCCCGCACTAGTCCTCTCCCCCAGCATTAATTATTTTGTCAACTGTCTTGCTTCTTGTGGATAGCTTTCTTTTATAAGCCATATTTATAATCAAAAGCTTAACGATGTTCCCAGTAAAGCACTGGCCAAGCCCTGACAATAAAGGATGGGAATAGGAGGCTGGAAACTGGAGTAGGTAAATGGAGAATACATGACCGATTTACCCTGGCTCTCCTTTCCCATCTGCTGTCAGCTACAAATGACCCTGAATAGAAATTGCTCTGTGCCCTTCGCTGAATGAACTGCAGTTTAGGAGTAGTACTTATGCTGGTATCCTTGGAAACTGGAGATAATGATTCTCATTAGAGTTAGTTTCTATATTTAACATTGTGGATGTATGTGGCTCTCTAGGCATTCTTTCTGTTAGCATCATTTTTGCTTAGTGTTTGTATTTCATAAAAATGAACTCATATTTTTCCAGAATATTTGTATGTAAAATGTATAGCATGTGCATATATTGTGTAAGAGTCACGTATTTTGGGTGAGTTTGCTTCCTACTCTGTTAAAGTAAACTAGGATTGCCATTCTTTACAACCGTGCAGTTCAGGATTACCTATTTTTCTTATTAACAGTTATTGCTAGACTTTTGAGTCTATTCCGACTCACGATGACCTTATGTACAACACAAAGAAACACTGTGTGGTCCTGCGACATCCTCACAATCATGGCTGTGCCCATTGTTACAGTCATTGGTCCAGTCTTCTCATTAACCAGGCCCTTTTATTCATGTTAGGAAGCTCTGGGGATGTAGTCTAGAGTTGCTCTGCTTACCTAAAGGCAGTGCTGCTTTGGAGGTTGAAATACACCAGCGGCTTCTCAAGAGAAAGACGAGCAGTCTCCTTCCACTTAATTTACAGCCTCTCTAAAGCCCACTGAAAACTCAGCTGTGAGTCTGTTTCATGTCAACAATGAGTTATTATTTCTTTTCCCTTCTCATTACTCCTCTCTCCTTCAAATGCCTCCTCTACTCCTGTTTTCTTTTGTGTGTTTTCTGTCTTTGGTCTCTTTAGTGATTGTCAGGTGATGCTGAGTCATAGCGACATGATTAACAACAGAGCCAAACACTGCCCTTTTCTGTACATCACTACGCTCTTCAGTTCATTGTTACAGTTGCTGTGTCAATCCATCTTTGTTGAGGGTCTTGTTTTTCTTTGAAGCTTCTCTATTCACAGCATGATGCCTTTTTCCAAAGAAATGGTTTCTCCCTGTCAACATGCCTAAAGTGTGTGAGGTCAAGTGTTACTCACCTTACCTCTCAGAAGCACCTGGTTGCAATTCCTCCAATTTGGGCTTGTTCTCTTGGCAATCCAAAAGAATTCAATACTCTTCCTCAACATCACATTTCAAGGGCATTGGTTCTTCTGTCATCCTTATTCATGGTCCAACTGTTGAATGCACAGGAAGTATTAAAAAAAAAACAACAAAAAAGCAACCACCACCCGTGGCTTGAATCATGTGTGCTTTAGTCTTCAAACTGACATTCTTGCTCTTTAGCACTTTATAAAGATCGGTGACAGCACATTTTCCCAATACAACATGCTTTTTGGTTTCTTGACTGCTTTTACCATTAATTTTGATTGTGGATCAAACCAAGTACGTGAAATAATTGACAACGTCAATCTTTTCTCCATCTGTCATGATGTTTGTCTGTTGGTCCAGTGGTAAGGATTTTTGTTTTCTTGATGTTGAGATTTAATTCATATAGGAGGATCTTTGATCTTCTCCAGCAAGTGTTTCAAGACCTCATCACTTTAAGTGAGCAAGGTTGTGTCACCTGCATAATGGAGATGGTTGATGAAACTTCCTCCAATCCTGATTCCACATTCTTCTTCCTAGAGTCTAGCCTCTTTTGTGATTTGGTCAGCATACAGATTGAATAGACATAGAGAAAGGATACACCATTAACATGCACCATTTCTGCTTTTAGACCATGCATGTAGAGGTCCTTTGCTGTGTTTGAGAACTTCTTAGTCTATGTACAGGTTTCACAGGTGTTCCGGTATTCCTAGTCTTCTAAGTGTTAGCCATAATTTGTTGTTATCCACAGTCAAATGTTTTTGCTTTGCCAGTAAACACAAATAATCCTTTTTCTTCTATTCTTTGATTTCAACCAGGATTTCTGTGATACCAGCAATGCCCCAGCCATGGCCTCTTCTGAATTCAGCTTGAATTTCTGCCAAGTCTCTGTTGATATACTCTCCTAGGCATTTTAAAATAATCTTCAGCAAGCTTTTCTGTACATGTGATAGTAATATTTGATAATTTCTGCTTACTGTTGGAACACCCTTTTCTGGGATGGGAGCAGTTAAGTATCTCTCTCTGTAAATGAGCCAAGTGTTGTCTTCAAAATTGCTTCACATAGACTGGTAAGCAGGCCCAGGGTTGTATCTGTTTGTTGAAACATGTTACTTGGTATTCTGTCAATTCCTAGGGCCTTACCCCCCACACCCCCTGCCCCCATGCCTCCAGTGTGGCTTGAAATTCTTCCTCCATCATTGGTTTTTGATAATGGACTACTTCCTAAAATATTGATCAATTCTTGTTGGTATAGTGACTCTCTCTATAGGTTCCTTATGTCTTCTTTTGATGCTTCCTGCATCATCCGAGATTTTACCCATAGAATCCTTTATCATTGCAACTGGAGGCTTAAGTTTGTTTTTCAGTTCTTTCAGCTTGAGAAATACGGTGTTCTTTGCTTTTTGATTTTCTGACTGTAGTTTTTTTACACATCCTGTTAAAGGCTTAGCTTTGCCTTATTGAGTTGCCCTTTGAAATAATCTCCTGATTATTTTTACTTCAATATTATTCCCTTTTGTTTTAGCCTCTTGACATTCAAGATCATTTCCAGCGTCTCTTCTCACATCCATTTTGGTCTTTTCTCTCTTTGTAAGGACCTTATGTTTTCTTCATGGATGATATCCTTCACATCACCTTACAACTCATCTGGTTTTCAGTTAATAGTGTTCATGTAGCAAATCTATTTTTGAAATGGTTTGTAAATTCAGATGGAATAGACTCAAGGTCATATTTTGTTTTTATGAACTTGTTTTCATTTTCTTCAACTTCAATTTGAACTTGCACGTGAGTAATTGATGCTCTGTTCCACAGTCAGCACTTGGTCTTGTTTCCACTGCTGATATTGAGATTCAATAGTTTGTTTCCAGAGATGCAGTCAATCTGATTCTCAGGTAATCCATCAGATGAAGTTCATATATATGAGCACTCTATATTTTTAACAATGTATTTGCAGTAAGTAAATCATTGACTGTACAAAGTTGTATCATTTGACCTCCAATCTAATTTTTTGTCACCAAGTCTTTATTTTCCAAATATCAAGTTCTTTGGTTTCAATTTCAGTATTCCAATCACCAGTTATTACTAATGTATCTTGATTGTATGTTCTTTCAGTTTTAGGCAGCGGAAGTTGTTAGAAGTCTTCAGCTTCTTCCTTTTTGGTTTTAGTGGTGGTGCATATATTTGCGTAATAGTTGTATTAACAAGTCTTCTTTGGATTTGTATGAATAATATCCCATAACTACTTTAGGGCAAATTTTGAAATGTACTTTGTGACTGTGAATGCAATACCTTTCTTGCTCCATCTGCCACTCCAGGCATAAAAGTTCCTATGATAATCTGATTCAAATTGTTACAATACCGGTCCATGTTCGTTTACTAATTTTAGGTTGTCAATCTTTATGTGTTCCATTTAATTGCAGGCAACTTCCATCTTTCTTTTAGTTAGTTATTTTTCCATAAAGTAAGGTAAATTGAAAAAGTAGAATTTGCACATCATGGTGCAGTAGTAGAGGCAATAAGAGTAGTTACCAGGAGCTCTGGTGGTTTAGGAGGTAAGGAGTTGCACTGCCAAGCCAGAAGCAGACAGTTGGAATGCCCCAGCTGATCCATTGGAGAAAGATGGACAGTCCCCTGGTGTGTGATTCATAGCCTCTGAAAAATTGCTGGAGGGTTAGCTATGAGTTGATCCCATCTCAGCAGCAATGAGAGATAGAGGTGGAAAGGTAGTTAGTTTGTAGCCTCAGGATTCTCAGGACATGGTTTATATGTTTTACTGAATAATTACAGCAGCTAGTGTATTGAAGTTGCATGTTGTGGAAAATAACTAAATTAATTCTCTTTTACTATTGTTGCTTGCTGAAACTGAGGAGGACCTGCAGCACTTGCTGCACAAGGTCAAGTACTATAGTCTTCACTGTGGATTAAAGCTCAACATCAGGAAGACAAAGATTCTCACCACCGGGCCAATTGGCAGCACTGTATCAGATGGAGAAGAGATTGGGGTTGTTACCAATTACAACTTGCTCAGCTCCACAATCAACACTCTTATTCCCAGCAGTCAGGAAATCAAAAGACGAATTGTATTGGGAAAATCTGCTGTCATAGTCCTCTTCAGAGTGCTGAAGAGCAACAGTGTCAGTCTAGATACAAAGATGCACCTAATCCAGGCCATGGTCTTCTCAATTACTTGATATGCTTCAGAAAGTTGGACAATGACTAAGGATGACAGAAGAAGAATAGATACTTTCGAGTTATGGTGCTAGAGGAGTTTTGAACATACCATGAATTGCCAAGAAATTAAGCCTCTCTTGGAGAGGGTGAAACCAAGTCTCTCCTTGGAGGCTAGCATTTTAAAGTTCTGCCTCACTTTGGGCAAGTGGCCAGCAGAGGTCGTCCTTGGAGAAGGACATAATGTCCAGCAAGGTGGGCAGACAACACAAGAGAGGACGATCCCAGATGAGATGGAGTGATACAGTAACTGGGGTGATGGGAGTTGGACAGTCAGAGTTAGTGAGACTGGCTCAGGTACACAGGGTCACTGCACATCACAAGAAGCTCAATGGTATATAAAAACAGTAACATAATATGGCAGGTTTGGAAGCAGGCGTGACATCACTTCCTAAATAACATGCCTCTGGAAACTCTATGAACTTTGATAAATGTCGATAGTTGTAGAGGGGCGTCAGACCTTTTGCATATAGGGTCGCTATGAGTTGTGCTTGACTCAAAGACAATCAACAACTGTTTCTTTTGTTATCATTTCAAATATACAGAAGGATTGCAAGAAATTTCCTTTTACTGTTTTTTACTTGTGATTTCATCGAACCATAAAGATGCCAAAAAGTGTAAAGATTGAAAATGTTAGAGATCTGGGCCAACCTCCTTCCTTTTTTGTATGTGAAGAATTTCCGTGTGCACTAGATCGCTGAAAGAACTAGGCCTAGACCCCAATTGAAGTGTCACCTACAACTTCAGCTGCTGAAGTATCCAAGTTTTAAAATGTTTCCATTTTCCCTCCATTCTCTCACTCAATCTCTCCTGCCCTACAGCATCATTTAGCATCTTTGCTAAACATTGTCAGTGTTGTTAATAAGAGTTAACAGAGCTCAGAAAATAAGCCAAGAGCCTCCCCACAACTATTTAAGTTTTAAAAGACTTTGCATTTGGTTCTGATAGTAAGTACTTTAGGCCTCTGAGGCCACTGGTCTATGTTGCAGTTACTCAACTTGACTACAGATGCTCAAAACAATTGTAAACTATACTTAAACAGACAGATGTGTCTGAGTTCCAATGAAATATTCTTCACAGAAACAGTTGGTTGACCAGATTTGGTACTCTGGAGTATGTTAGTAGTTAGACCTTGGGAATATTGGGATTTTGCTTATAGCCTTCCAGTTTTTGTTAATATCCTCAAAATGTCTCTAGACTTTAGCAAGAGAAAGTATTTGGCTCCCCCCCCCCAACTTTCATAGTCTGAAGAACTATCAGAAAAAACCAAACAATTTAAAAGACAGATATGTTCCCATGATTCGTATGTGGGTGAGGAGTTCTCACTGAGGTGACCTTTAGTGATTTCTTTTCATTTTTCATCTTAATGGAAACTTTGTAGTTCTTCATCTTAGAAAAATGGAACCTTTATTTTTGTAACTGATACTGTGTTTTGGAATTTATATTTGCTGATTTCATCAATAGTGTCACATTTCCCAGCTTTCTTTTTTCTCTGGAAAGGGGTGGGTTCACAGATTCCTGGGACTCCTGCTCTCTACCATGGCTGTAGAAATACTGCCTCACCTAATTGGTGAGTGAGGAACAAGGCACAACACCCCCCCCACCCCCACCCCAAGCTCTCCATCTGGAATGTAGTATTTCACAGATCATTTTAATAACTATATAGAATCTTACAATTTTACATAGTTAATTTTTTTCTGTAATCCATTACAAAACAAGTAAAATATTTCTAATTCTTTTAAGAATGATTTAATTATAATACTATTAATGTGATCTCCAAACTGTTGCTAAGGGTTGGAAATTGTAGGGCAGAGAAGGTTGGCAGAGAAAGTAGCTACTCTTGATTTCTTAAGAAGTGTGGTAGCAATAAAGTACCAAGTTATCAAGGCAGGAGAACTTCCCTTTCAAAATTGTACTACTACATTTTGTAACATTGTGTAAAACTTTTCCTAATTTTTTTTTCCTGACTCTCTTTTTTTTTTACTCTGACTTTTAAAATAAATTATAAGCAGTAGTTTCTCAACTATTTACATAATCCATTTTTATTTAGGAAACATTTTTGAACAAAAATAGACACTTAGGTTTATTATCTTAACCATTTCTCTTCACTCAAAAATATATACTTGGTGGTAGTGGTTCATTTTAGATATGCTTACTGGGATTTTCAGGTCTTTCGTTCATAGGGTCGCTATGAGTCCTCTATGACACGATAGCACTTAGCAACAACAGTAACAACAATTTGGATTTTAAAATGCAGTTGAAGAAATTCTTTATAAGTGGAAGCACTTTGCTGGTGCTTGCATGATGTGGTGTGATCTCTTCATTCAAAGCACACAACTAGCATTCTTTCCAAAATGAAGAATTTGGCCTCCTTGGTTTTTTTCACGAGTGTTGCAGAATGGTACCAAACTGTGCATAAATCAAGTTTACACCAAACAACAAACAAAAATATTTCTCCTGGTGTCTTTTTATTTAAAAAAATGGTTTTCATACAGTCATTCTCTTTGTGTCTTTTAAAGCAAAATACTCAGAATAGTTTCCAACTAATTTGTCTAACTTCATGATCATTTTAAGTAGAAGTCGTTGTAGACCCTCATAGATTTATTTCCCTATAATTCAGTGACATTTGGAAACCCAAATGCTCTGTCTTGGGAAACTATTATCTTATATATGAACACAGTAAATTTTTGTCTCTGTGTTTATTGCATAATGTATAAAATGACTTTTAATCCTTTGTTAATGACATGTTTGGAATGGATGTTTTAAAACCCAGGCTGAATTCTATCCCTGATCTCTTGGGGAAACCCGAGTCTTCCCAGAAGGGTAGGTAGCTCAATCCAAGGAGTAGCTTTCCACCCAATTTGGAAGAGATGTGAGGAGCAACGGTGTGACTTAAATACAGTTTCTGTAAGGTGTGCATATCATTTTTATTAGAAGCACTTCAATAAGAAAAACCACTTTTTCTAGACTGTTAGGATTGGAGCATAATGAGATACTTGGGGTCACTTACAGAAAAGGAAAAGATTTCAGCTATGAGTTTTGAGCTGAAAATCATAAACTTGTCAGCATTGTTGTTGGTGTTGTTGTTATGTGCTGTTGAGTTGCTTGCGACTCATAGCAACCCTATGTACAACAGCCCTAAACCCTGCTCTATCCTGTGCCAATCTCACTGCCTCTGACACACCCATCCCGGTTACCCCAGTCACTGAATCAATCCACCTCATAGAGGGTCTTCCCCTTCTGCGCTGTCCCTCCACCCTCCCAAGCATGATGTCCCTCTCCAAGGACCTCTCCCTCCTCACAACATGCCCAAAGTATGTGAGACAAAGCCTCAGAATCCTTGCCTCCAAGGAGCCACCGGGTTTAACCCTTTCCAGGACAAATCTGTTTGTTTTCCTAGCAGTCCAGGGTACATTCAATACTCTTCTGTAGCACCACAGCTCAAAGGCATCGATTCTCCTTCTATCCTCCTTAGTCATTGTCCCACTCTCTGATGCATAACAAGTGATTGCAAAGACCATAGCCTGTATCAGAAGCACCTTAGTCTCCAGAGTGACACCATTGCTCTTCAGTACCGTGGAGAGGTCCCTAACAGCAGACTTTCCCATGGCAATACTGTTTTTTTCTTTCCTGGCTGCTGGTGCCAAGAGTGTTGACCGTGGAGCCAAGCCGACTAAAGCATTAACAATCTCAATCTCTTCACCATCCATCCCGATGCTGCCAATTGGTCCAGTGGTGAGAATCTTTGTCTGAATTACAGAGGCTAATTTGTGATCAAGTGTGTTTGTAAGTGGGCAGATCCAAGTGACATTACGCATTTTGTGTACCTAACTTTAATTGGTGATTGTCCAGGGCACCTCCAGGGAGGCCAGTTTATGCAAATGGAGAGCGGAGATCAGTTCCATTCAGTAGGGGTTTTCATTGTTAGCTCCTAATTCCCTATGGACTGTGCCATGAGGGCTCCCTTCCGTGAGCTAAAAAGTAAGACATACAGAACTGAGAGCTAATAGTTTGTTGAGGAGGAGGAGGGGCACTAGATAGTGAGTCACCATAAAAACTAAAATTTGTTGCTAATAAATTGATTCTACTCATAGAGTTCTTACAGGACAGAGTAGACCTACCCATGAGGGGTTCCATGGCTGAAATCTGTATGAAGAAATACCACCACAGCTTTCTTCTGAAGAAGCTGGTGGGTTTCTAACCACAAAACTTTTAGTTAGTAGCTGAGTGTTTACTCATTGCTCCACTAGGGATCATCTTGTGTCACCATACTGGCCAACCAGGCAACTAAATCACTTATGTCGATCCATCTCACTGAGGATCTTCCTTTCTTGCTCTTTTTTCTCTACTTTTCTCAGCATGATGTCTTTTTCCAAGAACTTCTCCTGACAACATGCCAAATTGTCAAAAGTATGTGAGATGAAGTTTCACCATCCTTACTTCTAAAAAATACTTTGTACTTCCTCTAAGACAGATGTTTGTTCTTTGACAGTCAGTGAGATATTCAGTACCCTTCACCACCACCATATTTCAAAGACATCAGCTCTTCTCTTTTATTTTTACTATGTGTGTGTGTGTGTGTGTGTGTGTGTGTGTGTGTACAGTCAAATCGGATCTGGCAGGTACAAGAGGAGATTGTCCCTCCTTCTCCAGCAGAGCATCTAGTGGATTTGAACCACGCACCTCTGGGATTGCAGTGCAGCTTCTTGCCACTAGGCCACCAGAGCTCCCTCAGCTCTTCCTTTTTTTTTTTCTTTGTAAAGGTATATTTAAAAACAGTCATTCATTCCAGATTTAGTCAGGTTAAAGCCCCAACTAAAAATAAGTTAATTCTAATTACAGTAGCAACAAGAATGATTTTAAATTTTTTTTTTAAAAAACCTTCAAAAACAAACCTTGCTATTAATGATTCCAGAACCCTAACCCTTATATAATGTGGTTTCCTCACAGGCAATTAAAATAAAGATGCCTTAAAGAATTACAATAGGCTTTTACCAATTGTTAGTTTAAAAATCCCTCAAACAGTAGCAAATAGAAAGACAAGCCCAAGATCCTGAGACCCACAAGTGGATATACTTGTAATAATTAGAAAACCAGTGCTTAATACAATATATCCTTTGCATGGAAGAAAGTGGATTTTACATAATGATTTTCACTCAAGCTGTATGCAGTACTTTAAACATATATATTTGACACAAAGAAAGTGTTAGATATTAACACTGAATAAGATGAACTCTCTGGACTATGATGTCTTTAAAAAGAAGTTTTTATTAGTAAGGCTAAGGCACTATATTCTCCCCCTGACCTGATATAGGCTTGTGTAATAATTTATATCAAAGAAGTTGATCTTTTGTGATGTTAAGTATATCTGAAGAGGCATGTTAAGCCTCACATATTTCCTTGGCACTTGACAATGCAAGAAGAAAGCATTCCTCAAACCAAAGCAAGAACTTCTATCAAAACTTTGGGAATATGTTGCTAGTTTCTTACAACAACATCTAACGCCAAACTCGCTGCCATTGAGCCAATTTAGTAGAGTCATTGTGACTCTCCCTTGGTTTCCACTGAGGCTGGAAACTTTAATAGGAGGAGACAAAATTTGTCCATGCTTATCCTACAACTAAAATTTTCTTTTTCTCTCATGTCTCACAACTGTTTGATAAACAACTAACTGTGTTTGAAGGCCAAATTCTGTCCTCTGCCTTTTTTTGCTAATAAAGTTTTATTCACACATTGCCACACCCATTTGTTTTCAAGCATGACTGCTTGTATGCTACAATAACAAAGACCTTATGGCCTTTAAAGCTTAACATATTCAGTCTCTAACCCATTACTGGCCTCTGATTACATGGTGATAATCTGGCCTTTGTGGTACAGCTATCAAAACCAGATTTCGGGAAGAGGTCTGGTCAGGGGCATCTTATCGTCAAAGACAAGTGAAGGAGAACAGGCATTTTACCTATGACTTTTGTTCACATTTAATGTTAGGTACATATTATGATCCAGCCATCATGTTAAGTAAATCAATGGGAGATTTACTTTGGTGATTGAACTAAAAGATTAAAAAATATGAAAGATAAAGTTTCAAAAACTGGCTAACTATGCTCATAGTTTGTCAAAGGAGGTTGAGTGACTTTTCATCCAGATTTTCCCAGAACAGGTAATGGCTTTGCTCAATTTTGGTTTTAGTATGACATGGATAATTAATAATTAAGTAATGAATGATTATGCTTTTGTTGTTGTTAGTTTTTGTTGAATCTATTCCAATTCATAGTGGTCCCAAGTGTGCAGAACTATTCCATAGGGTTGTCACAGACTAAGTTTTTGGAAACACATCACTGGACTTGTCTCTCTAGGTAACTCTCGATAGGTGTGTTTGCTAAACCTTCGGCTAGTCTAGTGCTCAGCCATACATATCACCGAGGGACTGATTATGTTTGTAAACATGGCTTAATTGTTCCATCAAAAAGATTTAAAAAATCTTTATTTTTAGTGAAATTTTCACTTTGGAATTAGAATTTACTCAATAGCAGTGGGTTTAGGGGTGATTTTTTGTTTTTGTTTTTAGGGAGATCTTGTTGAGAAACTAGACTATTACAGTCAGTTTTCATTTGAATCTTTGTTACTTATTTGCATACTTTATGCCTAGTGCACTGTTAGGTGTGAAGAACTACATCGTTTTACTTGTCAGGCAATCATTTCTCCCCTATGTATCCTTATTTTGCTGTAAGTGATGGTTAGATCCCTCTCTCTAATAACAAGAGGTTCAGTCCAGTCTAGAATTTCACAACACAATTTTTGGAGAAAGAGAGATGTTATGTGCCTGCTCAAACAACCCAGGTTATTATCTGCAATGTGACGTGTAGGCTCCAGTCACTTGAGTTCCCCAGTTGAGCTCCAGGAAAGGAAGATACTCCAAAAGTCACAGATCCTCTTCTAAGGACTTTGAGAGTGAAGAAAGCAGCAGTAGGCAGTCCAGGGTAGAGATGAAGGTGATGGTGGTGGTGGTGGTGGTGGTGGTGATGTTGAAAGAAGCCACTTGGAGCTGTGTTTAACTCTCAAAATGAAAGTTAAATGAAGAAATAAAAGACAAAACTCACAAATCCTATAGTGCACACCTTGTGAGCTCTGACTGTCAGGTGTTCTTCATGTTCCTTTTGTCTCAGAAAAGAAAGCAAACACAGAGCACAGATTCTTCATAAAAAGATGGGATCCTGCTACCTCCTTTTTTGTCAAGATATTAGTGATAAATGAGCAGCAAAATAAGGATTCTATTTGGAAAGAAAAAAGGATTCTGGCATAAATAAAATCAGAGGTTCTTTCTGTATCTGTCAGTATTTTTGGAATCTCTTACATCACACCCTGGCACAGGTTGTAGGTGCAACAGTATCTTCCTATCTTCAGGTTCTGTGGATTAGCTTCATAGTAACAGATATTATTGTTAATTTCCTATAGAATATATGTTAGCATTTCACAAACCTCAGAATGTTATAAAAAAGGATTTTGATTCTTTTAACATATTCCAGACACAAGAAATTAATATTTTAGGTGTTTACAGAACTATTAGTTTCAGATAACAATTTCACATGATTTAGAGGTCATAAAAATTATACTAAGACATCAATTTAATTTTCCCATGTATTTCTTTGCAAATGTAAAACAATATCAAGTTTTATAATCTTTTAATCATTCATATAACAGCTATATTTTTGTTTTGGTATATCTCAAAGATGTAATCTTTTTAAATTATAAATGACTTTGTATGCTTGAAATAATTTTCACTCACTGTAGTGGCTTTTGATGCAAAATCATTCTTCTGAAAGGTAGTTTCTTTTGAAAAGTAGCCTTTCCTCTGGGCGTAGCATACACCAAGGCCACAAACAGAAATCACTAAGGCCACAACTGCTACAGCTGCTAGGATGCCACTTATATTAAGGTCATATGCATTCACTTCCCAGGACACATGCGATATGCAACAGAATTACGGGCCTCACAGGAATATTCACCACTGTCTGTTTTTGAAATAGTGTTAAATTGACAATAGCTTCGACATTTTTAAATCAGTAGTTTACCCCGTGGAGAAATTTTCAGACAAGAAGGTAGGGAAAGAAAGAAGGAGAAAAGAAAGGAGAGAGCAAGGAGAGTAGGAAGGAGAGAAGGAAAGAAGGAACGAGAGAAGGAAGGAAGGAAGGAAAGAAGGTCAGCTCTTCTTTTAAAGTAGAGACAACAGTATTTTTCTGACAGACAGATCTGAGATATGAAAGATGTGAAAAATTATCCCAGTGTTTTGGGCCTGAACAATTAATTGGAAGGATAGAAAGCAACTGGGATGCAAAAATCTGTAGAGTGGAAAAGTGTGAGTGAGGAGTGAGAGAGAGAGAGGGAGAGGGAGGGGAAGAGGAAAGGGGTGGTGAATTTAGGTCAGTATTGGCTATATTGATACTGCAGTAGAGATGCTGAATAAACACAGATGGGAAAACAGTTTCGCGTTTGGGAGAAAGGTATGTTCTGAAAGAATTAATTTGGAAATCATGAGTATATTCAATCAAAAGCATGTGACTGGACGTAAAGAATTGATACTGGATATTTTCATTACGTTCATTCCACCAGTGAACTGAATGTCAATTGAGCAGAAAACAAAGATAACCACAACTGGCAATTCAGAAAATGAGTTGTTGTGTTACATGTTTAGAGTCATCTCCAGTTCACAGAGCTCCTGTGAACAAGAGAATGAAGCCTGTCTGATCCTACATTCTAATCTCTGTGGTTAAGCCTTTTTGTAGGAGGTAAGTAGGAAACAACAAAGACTGAGAAGAAACAGCTGATGAAGTGAAGGAAAACAGAGTCCATCTTGATGCAAAGGCTAGAGAGTAGTGGAACAAGGAGGAGGGAGTAATCAACTTGAAAAATATGCTCATATGTCAAGTTAGATAAATTCAACTATTACAATCCCTATTACAATCCAGACTGTTACAATCCTGTTTACAATTTAGACTATGCAAGAGTTAGATATTGAACTCTTGTTTTGAATTAAGCTAGAGACCTTGGTTTTAATGGAAAAGATTTATTTAAAATAATCATGTATTATTTCTTTAAAATCACACATTGTGGATATTATAATGTTATAAGATAAAATATGTATGAATGGTAGAACGGAAAACCAATTTCTTCTGTAAACTTTCACTCAGGTAACAATTACAAAAATAAAACAATCACATATATTAGCATATGAATTGCTAGGCTATCCAAATTTAATACATTTCAAACTTGGAAGGCTATAATTATACACCACACTAGTTGCAGTCAAGTTGATCCCACTCATGGCAATCCCGTGTGTGTTGAAGTAGAACCATGGGTTTATCAGGCAAACTTAGCTTTATTATCAATATGTTTTTAGTTGTCATGCTTTGGTGGATTGGTGATGCTGGAAACTATGCCACTGGTATATCAAATATCAAGAGTCAATTGTATTGGATAGGTTTCAGCAGAGTTTTCAGACTAAGACTAGGAAGAAAGGCCTGGCAAACACTTTTCATTAACCAAGGGAAAATTAGCCAATGAAAACCTTATAGCTCTGAAAAGTTATCTGATTCACATGCTTTGAACCTGTCATCAGAAAGATCAGTCCACTAGGAAGAATATTGTGTTTGGTGAGAACAAGGAGGATGGCGGGTAAGGAGAAGGCTGACAGGGCAAGGGAGACCTTTGGAGAGATTCCCCATGGGAGAAAGATGAACAGTTTCTTCTCATGTGATTTTACAGTGTGAGAAAACTGTATGGAGGTCAGTAATGAGTTGATTCTGACTCAACGGCAGTGAGTATTAAGCATGAGTACACTATCTTGGACCATTTAGTGACATAGTGATTAATGAATTCAGCTGCAAAACAAAAGGTTGGCAGTTTGAAACCTGCAGCCATTGCATGGGAAAACATGCAGCTTCTGCAAAGATTGCAGCCTAAAAAAACTTTTATAGGTCAGTTCTGTTCTCTCCTGGAGGATTGCAATGAGTCAGAATTGGCTCAGCAGAAACACGTTTGGCCTTTGAGCACAATGAATGTCATAGTAGGAATTTTTAACTACCTTGTTCTTTTACAGTTCAGCAGAAAAGCTGGTGGGCAGGAGATTGTGAATAATCCTTTTTTTGCCTAGGCAATAGCTTTTATTACTGCTTGTTTCACATGAGGACTCTGGCTATCAGGAATGCCGGGGCAGGAAAGCTGAGAGCTGCTGCTTTGCTTTACATAGTCAGGAATTCAACAACTTCTTTTCTAGAGCAAACAGAATTCTGAGCACTAAATCTAAATACTAAGAATTTATTCAGAAAGCAAAGGCAGATGGCACACCAACTGGGTACAGGCACTAGTGGGTAAGGTAAGACACATACACCTACTGATGTAGATCCACCAGTGGCCTGTGGTCTTAATCATCAACTAGTTCCCATCCACAACACAGGGACTCAACTGTGCTTCATGACTGAATGGCCAGGTATCCTTGTATTGCCTGTCTGTCTGTGGTTGCTGTTGTTGTTATGTGCCATTGAATAACTTGTGACTCATAGTGACCCTGTGTACAACAGCTGTGAAACCTGCTCTATCCTGTGTCAACTTTGCTGTCTCTGACACACCTATTACCCCAGTCACTGAATCAATCCATCTCATTGATGGTATCTTTCTCCATCCCTCCACCCTTCCAAGCATGATATCCTTATCCAAGGACCTGTCTCTCCTTGCAGCATGCCAAAAGTATGTCAGAAGATGCTTCAGAATCCTTGACTCCAAGGAGCGTTCTGGTTTCACCTGTTTGTTCTCCTAGCAGTCCATGGTATATTCAACACTCTTCTCCAACACCACAGCTCAAACGTATCAATTCTCTTTCTATCATCCCTAGTCATTGTCCCACTCTCTGACACATAGCAAACAATTGCGAAGACTATGGCCTGGATCAGGTGCACCTTAGTCTCCAGACTGATATTGTTGCTCTTCAGTACTCTGGAGAGGTTCCTGACAGCTGACTTTCCCAGTGTAATTCATCTCTTGATTTCATGGCTACTGGTACCAAGAGTGTTGATTGTGGAGCCAAGCAAATTAATGCTGTTAACAATCTCAATCTTCACCATCCATCCTGATGCTGCCAATTGGCTCAGTTGTGAGACTCTTTGTTTTCGTGATGTTGAGCTTCATTCCATATTGAAGGATGCAGCCTTTGACCTTCTGCAGCCAGCACTTCAGATCCTCCTCAGTTTCAACAAGCATGGTTGTTGGTGAATCTTCCTCCAATCCTGTTGCGACATTCCTCTCCATACAGCTTACCCTCCCAGATGATCTGTTCTGCATATAGATTGAAAAAGTATGGAGACAGAATGCCTCCCTGGTGTACATGCTTCCTGATTTTGAACCATGCAGTGTCTCCTTGTCTGTGGTTAGGGAAAATGGTTTTAGGAACAGAAGCAAAGATCCGTACAACATAGTTGATGACCGGGAGATGGAGACAGGAATTGTGAGATGTGCTCACAGGAAGAGATCCAATCCAAATATTGATGGCAGTAATCTTGTTCCATTTCTTACATTATTTTTACAATTTTCCACTTCATTAATGAATACAGTTAGAATACAATCAAATGGTATTTATGTAACATTACACTGCTGTAATATACTGTGCCTTTCAGCAGCGACAGTGCACAGCTTTCATCTGTGGGCTGCCAGGTTATGGTTACGTCACGTTTATTTTTGCTGCAACATACTGTCACCACAGTTTCTGTCAGGAAAGTCTTGCCAGTGCTATATGTAGATATCATTTAAAGCACGGGTAGGATTTGCTGCAAGCAAAAAAGGAAATGACAGAGTAATTAAAGCTAGGATTGAGGAAAAAGTTTGTGTGGTCCTGACAGATGGCACAACATAAAATAGTGCTCCCCAGTGGCCCAGGACTGAAATGTAATCCAATGACTACTTGATTATCCTTAATTTTTTTAAAAACAATTATTATTAAATTTTCTTAGTTTTAATGAACATTTACAGAGATTTTGGGTTTTCATTCATTCATTGTTGCACTGTTTTCTCTACTCTCCTCCCCAGTTCGTTCTTCTTCCCTCTGAATGTCTGTTTTAATTGTCCAATTGCCACAGTGCTTGTCAAAGCCAGTTCTGATTAATCTCCTTTGTCAGTGTGTCCTTTGCCATTCCCTATCACTCCTCCCTGAGAGAGACTTCACCCTGATTCATAAGGAAAAGGGGATGGCGTATTCTCTTAGCTACTTAATTTTTTTTTAAGAGCTTTGTGACCTTGGTGACATGGTACATAATATGTCAGACTTGATGTGATCTTTAAATTGTTATATACTCACCAAAAGGTCACCAGTTCAAATCTACACAGCACTCCATGGGAGAAAGCTGAGAAATCTCCACCCATAATGATTTACAGTCTTGGAAATGTGGTGGAGGGTCATTGTGAGTTGGCCTTGACTTAATGGTGACTTTAGGGTTCTTCTGTGTGTGGGTGCATAGGTGAATGGCTTAGTGTCCTAGTGGATTAATTAGTGCTAGTGTTTTAAATCTGTAAGCCCATCTTTTTAATGTGCCACAATGAATTCCATTCTAAGAAGCATCATACACAGGATTTAGGATTACAGTGGTGTGCATTATTTTTTGTACTGAGTCTCAGCAAAGTAATAATTAAGTATAAAATAATATATGAGGTAAAAAATATTGGTTTGATCTGTAAATGTGTTAGACGCCCATGCACTCTGGCCACATCATGCCCATCACGCAGCTGCTTACTCTCAGAGGTGGTATAAAATCTGCCCGTTTCCTTGGAGACACAAGCTAGCAGCATTAGCTTTTCTGCTTAATAAATCAAATCACTAATTCTAATAGTGGAGAAATAAAGCACTCTCTGGGCTAGTTCTAAGTGTGCCAGGTAATTTAGAGATGGTGCTAATGACAGTAAAATACACACTACAAAAATTATTTCTATCTAATCCTGTAAATTCTCAAAAGGATGAAATAACCCAGCATACAAGTGGGACTTTTGCTCTCTGCCAGTTAATTATATACATAAATAAGGAAATGAGTAGTCACCTTGGGCAAGATGAACATTATGGCTCTCTCAATTTGAAAATTTTGGTTCTGATTACCTAGCAAAATTGTTTTGGGATTGAAAATCTCTGCTTGACTTTTTTCTTGCTAGTAGGCAGGCCTCATGTGGGGGACCAGGTAGCTCTGGTGCCAGTACAAAGGGACGTGGTTCAAATATACTAGCTG
Organism: Elephantulus edwardii; assembly: GCF_000299155.1. Classification (NCBI taxonomy): domain Eukaryota; kingdom Metazoa; phylum Chordata; class Mammalia; order Macroscelidea; family Macroscelididae; genus Elephantulus; species Elephantulus edwardii. The sequence continues at coordinate 3,201,370 of NW_006399878.1, read as the reverse complement.
CTCCACAGGAGAAAGATGAGCAATCTCCTCCTGTGCAATTTACTGCCTCTGAAAACCCATTGGAGGCTTTCCTATGGGTTGGCTCCAACTTGATGATACACAAAGCATCGTTTTGGGGACTAGGAGGAAACTGCTAAGGATGTGATGCACCATGGTCTGTGTGATTCTAGGGAGCCACTGTATTCTGCTTGCTCTTTTCTCAGGCCAGTGAAAAGATTGACACCTGTACTTGGAAAGGCATAGGGTAGGTTGGAAAAGATACATTATTATAAGAACTGGAGCCCACTGGTAGCCATGTGTACAAGAAAGAGAATCCAAATAACTATTTAAACAAGAAAAGAAAACCTGCATAGGCATTTACTCCCTTGCTGGAACTGCTGATCTCTTCTCCTGTTTTAATTTAAGACAGAGGGCTTATGGGATTTCCTTGAGTAAGCTTTGAAATGAGGACACTAATGGCAAGAGACTGGCTCTGAGATCAGATATCTTTCTTTAACTGCACAGCTTCGTACAGTCAGTGATTCAGGAATTGTCTTCCTGTTTGCCAAGGGAAAAGTGGAAGCAAGTTTTTCAGGGTCATAGTCTTAAAACATTTTCCTCAAGACAGAAAAATTGAAAGCCTACACATGCCTGAGATTTATTTAAATGCAAACATTCAGTGAATGTGTGCCTAACTTTCAAATGGATTTTGCTATTTCTGTAAAGTGAAAGCTGCTCTACAGAGACAGTTAAATAAATGGTTTGGTCATTAACTTGCAAAAGAAAGGATGCTGACAGAGAGGGAAAGAGAGATTTCTAACTTGGAAGACCTTGTTTAGTACCATTTCAGAACAGCTCCATGTTTCTTTCTCTTAAGGCCAGTTTCTCCAAGTGAGGAATGTACCGTGGGAGTATGTCAGGGCACACAAGCCTCAAGAAAGGTCTTTACTTCCTATGTTTCTGAAGATAAGAGACCAGGAAGCCCTGCCCCATCCTTTATTCTTACAAACACAGAGTCCTGTCCCATCCCGAGCTAAGAGGAGTTGACATGAGATGCTCAGGAAAAAGCCCAAGTGCAGATCTACTCTGAAATAATTACTAACTATTCTAATTATTTATGTCCAAAATTTGTAATATATTCTATTTTCAGATAATTCTTAAGTCAGTGGGTAGAAGAAAGAGACATTTAAAAACCTTTTCTTCAGAGAATCACTAATTAGAAGTAAAAGTGATAGCAAGTGAATAAAAAACCAATTGGCCAATATCTAAATGCAAAAGCATTTGACTGTGTAGATCACAACAAACTGTGGCTAACTCTGAGAAGAATGGGAATCGCAGAACATTTGATAGTGTTTATGCGAAACCTATACTTGGACCAACAGGCAGTCATCAGAACAGAGCAAGGAAACACTGCATGGTTCAAAATTTGGAAGAGTGTACACCAGGGATGTGTCCTATCTCCATATCTTTTCAGTCTTTATTCAGAACAGATTATCGGGGAGGCTGGTCTCTATGAGGAGAAATGTGACATAAGGTTTGGAGGAAGACTCATCAACAGTCTACGTTATGCAGATGACACAACCCTGCTTGCTGAAACTAGGGAGGACCAGAAGCACTTGCTGTATAAGGTCAAAGTTTGCAGCCTTCAATATAGATTGAGCCTCCACATCAAGAAAACAAAGATTCTCACTATTGGGACGATTGACAACATCATGATAGATGATGAAGAGATTGAGATTGTTAACAGCTTTAATTTGCTTGGCTCTACAACCAACACTCTTGGTACCAGCAGCTAGGACATTAAAAGATAAGTTACACTGGGGAAGTCAGAGACCTCTCCAAGATGCTGAAAGCAACAATGTCAGTCTGGAGACTATCATGTGTGCCTGATTCAGGCCACAGTTTTTGCAGTTATTTACTGTGCATCAGGAAGCTGGACAATGACTAGGGATGACAGTAGGATAATTGATGCCTTTGAGCTGTGGCGCTGGAAAAGAGCATTGAACATACCATGGACTGCTAGGAAGACAAAGACGTTCATCCTAGAGAGGGTGAGACCAGGCTGCTCCTTGGAGGCAAGGGTTCTGAAGTTTCGTTTCACATACTTTGGACATGTTGCAAGGAGGGACCCGACCTTGGAGAGGGACATAATGCTTGGGAGGGTGGAGGGACAGCACAGAAGGGAAGACCATCTATGAAATGGATTGATTCAGTGACTCGGGTAATGAGAGTAGGTGTGTCAGAGACAGTGAGATTGGAACAGGATAGAGTATGATTTAGGGCTGTTGCACATAGGGTTGCTATGAGTCACAGGTGATTCAATGGCACATAAAAACAACAAAGAGCAACCAAAAAAGGACCTGCTGCCTAGAACAAAGACATCAGATGACTACCCGGGTGAGGGGCTCCAGGTGTCACAGATCATGAGAGGCAACAAAGAATCTTGGAAGAGTTTTGAGGTCAAACAATTGTTTATATCCTACAAGAGAAACTCGAACTAATTTCTATCAAGTTGGAACCAATTCAAAGCTGTCTCAGTGAGTTTCCAAGGCTGTAAATCTCATGAGAGATGGAGTGGAGAGATGGTGGAGTTAAACTGCCAGAAAGGTGTGTTGAAGGCCACCAGATCTCCCTGTTTGGAGCTAGGCTTTATTTATTAAGACCTGAAAAAATTATTATAACTCTGCAAGACTGTCTTTTCAGCTTTTAAGATTATGATAGTAATACCTACCTCTCAGGTTGTTGTAGGATTTATGAGGATAATAATCAACACTCACCAAGTCTGCATTTTTATATTTCTCGGTTCAGTCCTGACACTAGCTCCCCAAATAGTACTTCTTTCTCTAACCCTAGCCACCGGGAGGTAGGTCAGATCTCACTCATTAAAGGACACCAGCCTCCTGGCAGCCAAATACATCTTACAACATCTTCACTTCTAGCCTACTCACTATGAATTTGGAGTTTTTCTCCACCCCTTCAGGATGCCAGCTTCAAGTTCACAAGTCCTCTTTCGTCTGCGTCTAATCTGTAGACCACCACCACTCTTTTAGCTTCAAAAATTAATAATTCTCTGGCATGAATTACATAACTCATAGAAAGCTGTACTTAGTGTTGCATCTTCTTTCTAGGTTAAAAAAAAATGATATAAAAGAAGAAACACGTAAGGCAAGGTCTGGGAGTTTCTCCACTGTGATGCTTTGTGAAAAGAATATAGGCAACATGGGGATGGCAGAGTCTGACCTCTACTAACTTTCAGAAGGGGAACTGTCCCCATCAACAACAACCACAGTACAAAACCAATTCCTATAAGGTCAGACATGGTTGCATATGATCCTGTGTCTATTTCTACTGCTCCACTGGGTTTGAAATGTGTTGCAGAGACCAAACAGCTATCATAGGTCCATACTCACAGTTATGGGGTTTATTAGGGAATTTAAAAGACTCCAAAATTTCCTGGACCATTTTCTTGGTGGTTTGATAAATCTAGCATATAGTTGAAGTTGATATGGTTTGTTGGATATAAATTTTGAAGTAGAAACAAAGAAATTGTAACAATTTTGTTCTGTATGGGATCATCTTTCCTGGGAATGAGAAAAAATATGGCTTTCTTCATTTCAGCTGACCAGGTACCGTCGTGACGGTTGTTGAATATGACTCCTAGTGATCCTATGAACAATGGATCTGAACCTTTCCCTGTCCTGTTCTCATTGTCTCTCACATTCTTGAGCACATTACTTGATAGATTACTTTGTCACCCCGTCTCCTTGAAAGTCTTTCACTGATCCCCAACAAATCACCTGGGAAACTTTCTTCCTTCTCAAATGCACAGCTCCTGCAGTTCACACCCTGAGGTCCTGGTGAATGTTGGGCATTATTAGGAACCTAATAGAGCGTATGAGGGGAGGCAGAGGAGACAAGGAGAAGGAAGGGGAGATTTGAGGACAGAAAAGAGTAGGGTAATGAAATGTAATTTGAAAATTCACTTACTAAGTTGCCCACTTTGTAATTCATCTACATCTTTCTGCTTATTCACACCCAGAATGTTGTACAGCAATTCATTCCTATCAACTTGGCATTTCTCCCTTCAGAAAGTTTTAGCATAACTGCAAGTGAAGAATTTGCTGTGTCCTCCTTCCTCCAGATTGTTTATGAAGCTGCTCACATTCAACTGTGAAAAGCTTATATATTAACATGTAACTGCTTAAGGATATGTTTATGCTATGTAGTCAAATAACATTTATTTGAACACCTAATATGTGTTAGATTTGATCCTAGGTAACAGTGAGTCCTCATTTAATTCTTAAAACAGACCATGAGAGAAATATTGAACCAAGGCTCAGAGAAGCCAAGTAATTTGTCCAAAGTGAAGCATCAAACATATTATAGAACCAGAATCCAAACCTCAGTGAGAGCCATGGAATATAAACACATCATTTCAGATTGTGTGAAGAATCTGTGTATGATTATCATGATTAGAGCGACAAACCAGGCATGAATTTCTTCTTTTAGTGGCTGGCGAAGGAAGATAAAGAGTGAGCTGGATGCAAAGGTGTATGAAGGCAGACTAATCAAGTCTGGTGTGTTTGGGAAACAATCAGGCAGTGTGTCTGCAAATCAGCAAGAAAAGGGGAACAAGTGAGAGAAAGGAGCTTGAAGAGACAGGCAAGAGCCAGATCATGCTAATGACCGAAGCCAATGGAAGGAGATGGATTTTTTCTTAAATATATACAGTGCAAAACCAGAGAAGGGTTTCATCATAACATTTTAAAAATTGACATGGTTTTCTCATTGCAGACTGAATCTTTGAGCATCTGCATAAATTTATATATGGTTGTCTTGCTTGTAGAAGATGAAACTCAAAATTCATTGCCATCGAGTCAGAACCAACTGACTCTCCAGTGGGTTTTTCGTTTGTTTGTTTGTTTGAGATTGGGAGGAGACAGCTCATCTTTCTCCCAAGTATTAGTCAGTGGACTAGAACCATTTACGACTGGCTCTTGTGGTAACTGAAAATCCAAACTGAAAACCAAGTGTTCAGCTCTATGTTCTGTGGTAAGACATCTCACTGATACTCCTTTTTTATTCTGAATATAGTGACATGTCTTTGAAAAACAAATTCCCATACATCCACTGGATAATTTATTTATAGAATGTCTTTTGCCCTATATTTTTAGAAATCAATTACTTCTTAGAATGTACCAAAGTAAGATATAAGATCATTTTTGAGTCAGAGAAAAATTTTAGAGCCAGAGATTAAGTGCTCAATTTAAACAGTAAAGTTGAAGCATAGATCAGCTGAGTGTCATGATCAAGGTCACAGATATTGAGAAGATTGGGCAAGAGTCCAGGTCTCCTAATACTCAGTGAAGTGCAAGTATGGAGCATCCGGTGAGGGGACACTGGCAGCATGTTCCAGGAGCAGGAAGTATGGGGTACCTGGACCATCAGCCCCAGAGGAGGATGAGGATGGGATGAAGTTAGAGAGGAAGGCAAGGTCAGTGGTAATTACAAAGAGCATAACAGTTTAATAAATAGTTAAAATAAATCTTAAATAGATCTTCTTTAAAGAAAAAAAATGTTAGGAAGAAAATAAAACAATGCTACTGAGCTGAAAACATACATAAGTGTAAGTCATACATTTTGTTTTCTCTAGATCTGTCATTAAAATATCTAGCAACAGTGTTACCCTCTGCCCGCATTTAGGGATGACTGGAGGTATACCTCCTACTGACTGAATATGTTAAAAATTATTTTTTAGCATCTTGAAAAGTAATTGTAAAGACAACATATTCTACTTCACGGGGTTCCTACTTGGCCAATTTTGTCCAAAAATTGCTTTCATTTTAACAAAGTCAAACAGCATATTGAGATGCATAAGAATGATGTGAGCACAGAGAATTAGCAAGATGACTATCAAGGGGGTGTTGAAAAGAAAGCTTGGTGAGAGTTGACGGGAGAATTGATAGGAAGTTAGGGGCAGGCACCGTGAAATCAGATGATTTTAAAAATAAGTTTTCATGGGAAAAGGGAGGAAGGGCAGAAAAAAGAAATACTGGTTAAAAATAAGAAGTTACAGGAGAAGTTCTGTTAGGTCAGGCAACATGTAAGCATATTTGAACTGTTGTTGTTTGTTGTTGTTATGTACCATCGAGTTGCTTGTGATTCATAGCAATCCTAAGTGCAACAGCCCTGAAACCTGCTCTATCCTTTGCCAACTTTACTGTCTTTGACACACCGACTCTCATTAACCCAGTCACTGTATCAATACCTCTCATCAGTGGTGTCCCTCTCTTCCTCCATCCCTTCACGTTTCTAAGGATGATGTCCCTCTCCAGGGACCAGTCCCTCCTTGCAACATGCACAAAATATGTCAAACGAAGCCTCAGAATCCTTACCTCCAAGGAGCAGGCTGGCTTCACACTCTCTACGACAAACCTCTTTGTTTTCCTGGCAATCCGTGGTATATTCAACACTCTTCTCCAGCACCACAGCTCAAAAGCATCAGTTCTCCTTCTATCATCCCTAGTCATTATCCAGCTCTCTGACACATAGTAAGCAATTGTGACGACTGTGGCCTGGATCAGGTGCATGTTAGTCTGCATACTGATGTTGTCACTCTTCAATACTCTGGAGAGGTTTCTGACAGCTGACTTTCCCAGTGTAATTAATCTCTTGATTTCATGGCTGCTGGGACCACGTGTGTTGATTGTGAAGCCAAGCAGACTACAGCTGTGAACAATCTTGATCTCTTCTCCATCCATCATGATGCTACCAGTCGGTCCAGTGGTGAGAATCTTTGTTTTCTTGATGTTGAGCTTCAATCTAGCGATGATCTTTTTGTATGAGTCTTTTGAATCTAAGCTGTTTGGATTTTTCTCTTTCTCTGTTTTTACTTCTAAGTTAAATTATCTCAAACTTTTAAGTTTTTTGAGCACAAGAATGGATAGAATTTTAGTTAACATTTTATACTTAACATTAAAAGCATGTGTAATTGAATTAAAGATTCATTTAATGATACATAGCCCCAAAACTTCTGGTGATATAGTCCGTGATGAATTCTGCTGCTAGCCCCAAGGCCACATATCTCAAGCAGTTCAAATCCACCAGTGATTTCAAGGGAGGAAAATGAGTGATCCTTTCCCATTGTGATTTACACTTTTGTAAACCCAATGGAGAGTTGCTGTGGGTTGGAAACAAGCTGATGTCAGTGATTCTAAGGTCACCGTTTTTGGTGTTTGCTTTTATTATCAGGGCCAAATCTCTGCTTTGAAGTCTCCATTATCAGCCCATATATGGCTGAGTACCTGGCAATGAGCATGGGTGATTCATATAGAAAACTGCTGTCCGTTTATACTTACTGCCGTTGAGTCAGTTCCAACTCATGGAGGCCTTCTATTGGGTTTCCAGCACTGTAAATATTTATCAGAGAAGACTGCCTATCTCTCTATTGAGGAGCACATGGTGGGTTTAAACCACCAATCTTTCATTTAGCAGCCAATATGTAACACACTATGCCTCCATTCTCATGGTGCATATATGTTGTTGTTCTTATGTACCATAGAGTTGGAACCAACCCAAAGCTGACCTTCTGGAAGGTTTTCAGAGGCAGTTAATCACACAGGAGGAGAATGCCCATCCTTCTCCCACAGAGCAGCTGGTGGCCTCAAACCACATACCTTCAGGATTGGAGTGCAGCTTCTTGCCACTTGTTGTTATTGTTATGTGCCATCGAATCGCTTGTGACTCATAGCAGTCCTATGCACAACAGCCCTAAATTCTGCTCTGTCCTGTGCCAATCGCACCATCTTCGATACACCCATCCCAATTACCCCAGTCACTGAATCAATCCACCTCATAGAGAGCCTTCCCTTTCTGTGCTGTCCTTCCACCCTCCCAAGCAAGATGTCCCTCTAGGCAATAAAAATTTTTTATTTGCAATAAAAATACTCAAATGCCAAATTGTTTTTGAACAATTATATAACTAGTCTTTAGTAAATTAAAGTGAAACATATATATTTTTTTAAAATGGAAAATAAGGCACGTTTTGGTATCCAAGGGTTTTGGAGTACCTATCTCTGACTAAAAGTTGAATAAGACTTAGGTTACCCACAGTTTACTGCTTATTAAGAGATACCATTTTTTTGTTTGTTTGTTTTTAATTATTATTAAATTTTATTAGTTTTAATGAACATTTACAGAGATTTTGGGTTCTCATTCATTCATTGTTGCACTGTTTTCTCTACCCTCTTTCTTCCCCAGTTCGTTCTTCTTCCCCCCCCACAAATGTCTGTTTTAATTGTCCAATTGCCATACTGCTTGTCAAAGCCAGTTCTGATTAATCTCCTTTGTCAGTGTGTCCTTTGCCATTCCCTATCACTCCTCCCTGAGAGAGACTTCACCCTGAGTAATAAGGAAAAGGAGATGGCGTATTCTCTTAGCTACTTCCTGCTGAAAAGGGACGCTGTGGGTTTCAGGGTGAAG
>NW_006399878.1:3179374-3192204 GCF_000299155.1 Elephantulus edwardii | reverse complement strand
AGCTTCCTCTCTACTCCCTTGCCTATCTGTGGCTCTCGTCTGTGACACTGTCTACTGAAGTGGCCCAGCTTTCCACAGTGGAAGCAATTCTGACCTCCTTTATTAAATTTGGGTGGCACTGTATATGAGTAAGGCTTCCTTTTCCTTACACAGGCCCTAAACTGGCAGCAATAGCTGCCCCAATAATTTTGGCCATTCTCTGGTCTTTTCTCTTCCCTCTAGAGATCAGTTGTTAGCAGAGGGAAAAATTTAAGCAAATGTATAACAAATAATTTTGAACATTATAATCTCTTAAGCTTATGGCTAGAAGTATTATCAATATCATCATTTCCAATCCAGAGATATATGTTCCAATGCAGTACCTATTTTCCATAAATGGTTTTGGTAAGAGGAATGTTGTAAATGTGGATACATTTCCACTATTCCTCCTCCATGCCGTGATATAGTGTTATTAGCTTGAGCAGTTATAAATCCATTGCCCATCCTTACTCTAACTTAATTCTTTTTTTCTTTTTTTTTAAATTTAAATTTGTTATTAATTTCAGTGAAAATTTACAGAGGATTTGGATTTCCATTCATTCATTGTTGTAGGAGATACCATTTTGACAGCAAATATTTCCTTTATAATCACCCAAACCACAGTCTGAAAAATAAGTTCAGAGAAATATAGGGCTTAAATAATCTTTGAGATAGTTCCTTGTTTTTAGAAAAGATAGAATTAAACCAGTCTAGACAAAATAGACATGAATATTCAGACCTCTTTAAAGAAAAGGGTTTGATGGTATCCTTAGGAACTCATATAGCTGTAGAGATAATCTTAATTTGGAAAAGGCAATTATATAACAGTTACATAAGTATACTTGAGTTTTTAGAATAGGACAAGAGTTTATTATTCTTTCCTCCTAGTGGGTACATAAAGAATGAATGATAGTTAATTTATCAGTTACATTCTTAATTAGCTACAATAAGCAATAAACCTTGCTTGTAAATAGATTTCTTTTTAATTAAAAAAAACCCCAATATATATCTTCTTGTAATTTCTCATGAATAAAAGTAAATTACAGAGTCAAAGTTGACAAGTTCCACTAATTAAAAGGTAAGGGTTCCCACCCAGCCAGAAGTGTGTCCAAAGAAAAGCCTGACCACCTACTTCTAAAATATTGATCATTGAAAACCCTTTGGAATACTACTCTTTCTTGATACCTATGGGATTGCCATGAGTTAGTATCAACTGTTTCATTTTTATTTTTATTTTGCAGCTACTTTCCCCACATTTTTGCCTCTTCCCTCCCTAGTCCTCCAACAAACTTGGACAGAAGGCTCCAGTACAGTCGCATCCCATGCCAGGTCTCTGGTTCCCTACTGTGGTTCCTGTATCTGTCTGCTGCTCTTACAGGCCCTCCTACTCTATCTGGTATCCTGAAGGACCAGTTGCATTTTCTGGCTCTTTGCTGATGGAAGATCTTCCTTCTGCTGCTGGATCCATTCAATTTAATAGCCAAACCTGCCATTCCCCTTGTGGCTAGGCTTGCATTACCTTTTTGCATATTCCTTCCCATCCACATGGCAAAGTCAGACAATGGCTTGGAAAGCCATTTTGAATAAACCCTTAACTCCACACAATCCAAAGGTAGGCGTTTGGAATCCACGGGCATTTCTGTTGGAGAAAGATGGGCAATCTCCTTCCATGTGTTACTGTCTCTGAAAAAATCAGTAGAGGGTCAGCGATGAGTCAGTTCTGATTCAATGTTAGTGAGTTGAATTGAGTTACATAATTTTGATCTTTTAGGAAAAGTAATTGTTTTAGTCATTAAGTTAAATAGATAATTGTTGTTGTTGATTGCCTTCAAATTGAGCATGACTCATAGCTACTCTATGAACAAAAGACCTGAAGCCCCTCTATCAACATTTATCAAAGTTCATGGAGTTTCCGGAGGCATGTTGTTTAGGAAGTGGATGCCACTCCTGTTTCAAAAAACAGGTACTATAACATATTAAATAGCCCTTAGCACTCTTTTAGAGATTGCACATGAACTAATTGCTGCATTACGAATGAAACTTTTATGCCTCATTACTCTGTGTTTGGAATGAGTAGCACCTTTTTGTTTATAGTGAACAAGTTTCTGTGATGAAACACCTTTATAAAAAACCCAGCTTCTAAGATAGTGAAACTTCAATTATGTCTTAATTTTTATTTTCACCTTTAAGTGTCTAATGGCATTCTAAATTGAACAATTATTTCAGCTCTCTGTGCAAAGGCAGAGAGGTGAGGAATGTGTGGTGCTGGCTCAGAGAAAGTTAGAGTTTTAACAGTGCCAATTTACCCTATTCTGTGTGGCTGAGCCTCAAATGATCTTAGTTCACTCTCGTCATGCTGTGGTATTGTTTGGTGCACTTGAATAAATTCCACTCCATAGCAACCCTGTATATAACAGAATGAAATGCTGTCACATTCTACCCAGTCCTCACAGTTGTTACCAAGCCACCATGTCCTAGACAGTTGGAAATCTCCTTGGTGTTACATTGGTTTAGCACTAGGCTACTAGCCAAAAGAACAGAGTTTCAAACCCATCAGTCATCTAGTGGGAGAAAGGTGTGTCAGTCTGCTCTGTAAAGATTACAGCCTTGGAAACTCAATGGGGCAGATCTACTCTGTCCTGTAGGGTCACCATGAGCCAGAATCAACTGAATGGCATTGGGTTTGATTTTTGTTTTTCTACTTTACTAAACATAATGTTCTTCTTCAGGCCTGGTTGCCATTGCTGTTGTTAAGTGCTGTCCATTTGAATAAAACTCATAGCAGTCCTATGAACAACCAGTCTGAACACTGGTCTATCCGATGCCAACCTCACAATCTCTGACTCACTCAAGGTCATTGCTGCAGTCACTGTGTCAACCCATGTGGTTGAGGGTCTTCTTCTCTTTCACTGCCCCTTCCCTTTTCCCAGGATGATATTCCTCTCCAAGGAATAATCTCTACTCAAAACATGCCAAAAGTATGTGAGATGAAGCTTTATCATCTTTGCCTCGAAGAAGCACTCTGGATGCACCTTCTCAAAAGACATACCTGTTTTTTCTTTTGGCAGTCAATGGGATCTTCAGCACTCTTCTCCAACACCATAGTTTAAAGGCATCAATTCTTCTTCTCTTATCCTTAGTCATTGTCCCACTTAGAGCATGATAGGGACCTGATGACATGTCCAAAGTAAAAGAGTCAAAATTCTGCCATCTTGCATCTAAAGCATTTTCTAGCTGTGCTTCCTCCAAGAAAATTTGTTTCTTTTTCTAGCATTCCTTGGTATGTTCGGTATTCTTTGTTAACACTGTAATTCAATCATCATCTCTGTAGGTTTTATAAAATTATAAAGATAATTTCTCCTAGTTCATATAATCAAAAGTATAGAGAAAAAAAGAACCATTTTATTCTTCCTCCCAGGTTCCAGTCCCCTGAGGTAACCACTATAAGTGGCTTGCTATCTATGATCTGTCTTAAATTTCCTTGTGGTGGTGATAGTGGCTAGATGACACTGAGTCACCTCCAGTAAGAAATACTAAAAATGTGGTGGGCTTGAGAGAATAGGAACCTATTGTCTCATTATCTGGAAGTTAGAAGACAAATTGAGGGTGTAGCTTCATGAAGAGATTCTTACTTTATTAGTAGCTCTTGGCATTCTTTGGCACCTGTCAGTCGTGTGTGTGTGTGTGTGTGTGTGTATGTGTGTTCATTCTACTCTTTTAATAAAACATTTCTCAAAAGTGATTAGGTTCCATCTATGGATCTCTGCCATCATGGGGCTATGCCAGGGACTAGAGAAGGCAATAGAGTTTGGGACAAGGAGCTACAACCAGGTGAGAGGCTCCTTTTCACAGCTAGCACACTTAGGTGCTAGAGAGAGAACTGTCTTCAAATTTCCCTGGACAGAAACTGCTTGAGTTGGAGCACCTAGTTGCACACCACTCTGCAGACGAAGGCGATAGACTTCAGAAGAGAATGCTTCAATCACTGGCACACTGAGGTGCTAGAGGGAATGGTGCCTCCAGGTCCTCCTAGTCAAAGCTCCTGGTTGTGTGCCACTCCTCAGACAAAGGAGGACAATAGAGTTCAAGAGAAAAGACTTCATCAGACCAGAGACTCGATTTCAGGTGCGGGGGAGGGAAGGCCCAGAAACTACCCTGGAGAGAGATTTCTCCATTTGTGGATCCCTGCCACTATGAGACCATCCCAGGGACCAAAGAGGACAGTAGAGTTTGGGAGAGGGGAGTACAATCCGGTGATAAACTCACTTTAACAACCGGCACACTGAGGTGCTAGAGAAAAAAACTACCTTTAAAGCCCCCTGGACAGAAATTGCTTAAGTTGGAGCACCAGGTCTTCCACCACTCTGCCACTCTAGAGACAAAGGAGGACAATAGAGAAAGGACTGCTCCCGCAGGCCTGCACTGCAAACCAGAGAGGACCTGAAGGATTTTAGGAAAGACATATTATCCTGTTCCATAGTACTAGAAAGGACTTCCAGTTGAGCAAGTTACCCCCACCATAAAGTAAACCTTTTAAGCTGGTGACTAATCAATAATATCACAAAGATAACCATCAATGACCAACATGGACACGATAGAAACAGCCTAACACCAAGAAAAACTTCACATAATGTCAGGAAAACAGCAGGCAGATTCAAACATGGTGAAAAACAAATTAAGCCTTCTAAAAAAAAAGCAGAGTATATTGCAGACCTGATTAATACCTCAGAGTCAGGGAGGTAAAAGATAAATATTGACATATATGAACAGAAGAAGGTAAAAATTATGGAAGAAACAATGGAAGTCAGAAATAACGGGAATACTCCAGAGGCAGAGAACCAGATGACATATATTAATGTGGAGTTATTTGAACAGCTACAGGAGAAGATGCAAATGATGGAGCAAACAATGGAAACCACTAAGAAAATGAATACTTCAAAGACAGGGAGCCAGAAGGAATCTATCAATGCAGAGGAATTTGAACAACTACAAAAGATACTACAAAAGATGAAAGAAAGGATTGAAACTATACATAAAGATATATAAGAACTTAAAAAATCAGCACAAGACAGAGAGGGTACAGCCAGTACAGTACTAGAAATAACAGGAATTCATGAACATGCAATCCAGAATATTAAGACTAAAAATGGCAGAAAGTGTACATTGAAAGGACAAAAAAAGAACAGAAGAGATGGAACAGAGAGTCAGTGTGCTGGAAAACAAAAACCTCAATGAGAACATACCAGAAGAAAATTTAGAGACAAGATGGAAAGAAAATAAAACCTTCAAATTATTTGTGTGACATCAAAAGGATCAACATACTTATCACTAGAATTTGAGAACATGGGAGAACAGGGAAATCACTGAGAAAAGTGTAGAAGAGGTACTAAAAGAAAATGTTCCAGGTATCATGAAGAATGGAGAAATCCACATTCAAGAAGCTTAATGAGCACCTCAATAGACTAGACCCAGAAAGAAAATCATCAAGACTTATCATAGTCAAATTTTCCAAAACAAAAGGTAAGGGTAGAATACTAAAAGCAGCAAGAGAAAAACAGAGTACGTACAAAGAAAAGCAATTAGATAGAGTTCTGATTTCTCAGTAGAAGCCATGTGAGGAAAAAGATAATTGGATTACATATACAGAAGGTTAAAAGAAAACAATTGCCAACTGAGAATTCTGTACCCAGCAAAGCTATCCATCAAGTATGAAGGAGAAATTAAGTTATTTGCATAAAAGTGAGAACTTAAGGAATAAGTGAAAACAAGACCAACTCTATAGGAAATTCTAAAGGAAGTCCTCCACACAGAATCACCAAAGGAAAGTAGATAGACCATAGTAACCAGAAATAATAGAAAAAGAAACAACAAAATGGCAGTGATAAAACCCAGCCTGTCAATAAACACACTTAATGTGAATGGACTAAAGGCACCAATTAAGGGGAAAAAAGTAGCAGAATGGATATCAAAACCACAAAGCACATCAATACCTACAAGAGACACATCTAAAAAATGAGGGGACAGATGCAAAATCAAAGGCTGGAAAAGAACATACCAAGCTAATGAAATCAACAACAACAACAACAACAAAACACCAAAAAACCAAACCAGGCCTGGCAATACTTCAACATGGAAAACACCATAAAAGATAAGGAAGGGCACTATATAATGACCAAAAAAGCACAGTAAATCAAGAAACATAACCTTGTTCAATATCTATTCACCAAATGATAGACTTGCAAAATATGTAAAATGACAATTAACAGAATTGAATAAAAATAGAAAGCACAAATGTAGTGGTGGAAGACTTTCACATGCCACTCTCACCAAAGGATAGGTCCACTCAAAAGAAACATAACAGTGATACAGAACGTCTAAACTGTACAGTCAGCCAATTCGATTAAGGAATAATAGAGTTGACATCACAACAGAATCAGATGAAATGAAATCTCTATTTAGGTATAAACCTAAATAGAGATACAAAAGACTTTTACAAATAAAACAACAAAGTGCTTCTACGAGAAACAAGAAAATACCTCACTAAATGGGAAAATGTTTCCTGCTCATGAATAGGAAGATTCAAAATATAGTTAAAATGACATCTATATGTTTAATGCAATCCCAATTGTTGTTTTTGTTATGTGTCATAAAGTTATCTATGACTCATAGCAACCCTATGTACAGCAGCTCTGATGCCTGCGTTACCCTGAGTCAGTCTCACTGACTCTGACAAACCTCCCTCCATTGCCCCAGTTACTGTATCAATCCATCTCATCCAGCATCTTCCTCTCCTGCACTAACCTCCCACCCTTCCAAGCATGATGTCCTTCTCTAAGGACCAGTCCCTCCTGGCCATGTGCCCCAAGTATATGACATGGAACTTCAGAATTCTAGCTTCCAAGGAGAGACTTGGAACACCCAGAAATTCACAACTGGGAGAGGATAAAATTGATGTATAGGACTTTCTAAAGATTAAATTCCTGTGCACATTGAAAGCTTTTCCCAACAGAGTGAAAAAATGTACTGACTGGAAAAAAAAACCATTTGGCAATGCCATCTCAGACAAGGGTCTCATCACAAAAGTTTACAAAATATGCATAGTCTTCACAAGAAAATGACTGATAGCCCAATTACCAAATAGGCAAACGACATGAAAAGACTTTTCACAGAGAAAGATATTTAGATGGCCAGCAGACACAGGAAGAAATACTCAAAATCATTGGCATATCTCACTCTCATTGTCATCAATTTGGAACAAACTCGTATGTGACCCTCTAGAGGAGGGGAATTTCAGAGGAGAATTTCAATGGATTCACATGGGAAGAAGAATGGCCATCTTTTCCCCATGGAACAATTTATGGATTCCAACCATCTGGTTTTGGGTTGAAAGCACAACTCCTTATGTGACAGCTGTAATGACATAGATGTTATTATAGGAGATTCATAGCAAGTGGCAGAGATAGGATTGAATTTTGCCTGTCTATGCAGAGCATTTGCTGTACTGTTTGATTTACTGTTAAGCTTAGTGATGTAAAAAGTAAAATAAAAAGTGGGGGTGCAAAGCAGGGAGAGTGAGGAAGCCTGTAAACTTAAAAAACTTTCTGTTCTCAGAATTCCTGAAGCCAAGTGCCTCCCTCACTGTTTTCTTTTAGAGGATACTGGGCGCCATTGTCTTCTTTCTTTACAGAGGACTAGTCTGCACTCTTGGACAAAGGTATTAGGGGCCAAGACAGAGAATTGATTTTGTAAATTAATAGTTGAATTTTTACAGTGTTCTGTGCTTGCATGTAACAGAAGTAAAACTGTCCTTGGGTTTTGCAGGCACACAAAAAAGAAGTAATTACGGTTTCACAGGTTTATGCTTCACTTGCGAGATGCCCTGAGTAGTAGCTTCCAATTAGCTGTGTTGTTCATTCAGTAAAGTTATGGGGCAGATGTTCTTTGTCAAGTATTGCATTTTAATGAAATAATTAATTTTAATGTGACCCAGAAAAGTCCAAACCTATAATATTTTTGGCATATATATGGAACTTCAAAATGGAAAAGCATTCATGAGATATAAATTAATCCAAGTTATTTTTGTAAGATCCATCATAAATATGTTTGGTATTGCATTTCAATTCCTGTATTAATATAGTAAAATTATATTTGATTTATAGTGACTTACCATTAGTCCATAAATTTTCCATAAATGACTCTGTATTTTTCTCTTATTATCTTTATATGCTTATATGTTAGGTAAGTATTTGTGTCTAAATGGTAACCTTTTCCAGTCATTAGTGAATGAAAATATGTATATTTGAAAATTGTCTTCTGTGTAATTTTAGATAAAGGAAACTTTGAAATTAACTCTTCTATTAAACTAACCTGTAAGGAGAACCAGTCACCTGGTAATTAAATAAACATGACTAAAACATTAATAATTTACTAGGTATCATAGAGCAAAACCTAGATTAATTCATGTATTGAGCTCTGGTGGCCTAGTAGTAAAAAGTTGTGCTACAATCCCCAAAACACATGGTTCAAATCCACCAGTTGCTCTGTGGAGAGGTATGGAAAGTCTCTTCCCATGCAGTTTACTTCCTCTGAAAACCCACTGAAGGAGGGTTAGCTATGGGTTGTTCCAACTACTGACAGTCAGTCCAAAGGCATCAGGTACAAATTCCACCAGCCCCTCCGCAGGAAAAAGATAAGCATTCTTTCCTGTGCAATTTACTGCCTCTGAAAATACACCAGAGGGTCCGCTAAGGGTCAGTTCCAGCTTGACAGTACATAACAACAAAAATAAATAAATAGATTAATATCAAAGTTTGATAGTTTTATTTAATCAATGACAAGGTATGAAAATTTGCAGGTATTTATCAAATGGTTTGAAAATAGTTATGCATAATTTTAGGAGAAAAAATATATATATATATATCTCACATAAGAGATTACTGTGCAGAATATATAAAAGGTTCTGATGAGTCAATGAATAAAAACCACATAGACCAATAGTAAAATGTCACTCAGTAAAGGGGACAAAAACCACTGTGTTTTAAAAATAAGCTTAGTTTCACTAGTGACTAGAGAAATTAATACTAAAACAGGTTTAAGATTTTGAGGCAGCAGGTTTCTTTTTAGCCTCTTCACTCAGTTTTTAAAAACTGATCTTATAGTGACAGGAAATTGGATAAGCAAGAAAGAACCGGTCCTTGGAGAGGGGCATCGTGCTTGGAAAGGTGGAGGGACAGATGAGATGGATTGATGCAGTGACGGGGTAAAGAGGGTAGGTGTGTCACAGACGGTATGGTTGGCACAGGATAGGCAACGTTGACAGGTTTCAGGACTGTTGTACATAGGGTTGCTATGGGTCACAAGCGACTCGACAGCACATAACATAATTGTGGTGGGCGTGTGACTGGAGATAGCCTTTTTTTTGGAACATCTACAGTTTAAAGTGTTATTTGAATTATTTACTATAAGTACTTATCCATGTATAACTTGTTTATTTTTTTTAAAAAAAATATAGGGCATCTGTGAATTTTGAAGTACATTTGGGGAAACAAGTTGTGAATGGCAAAAATAACTTTACAAACATGTTTTGGAATGTATAGCAACCAATAGATTAGACTTAAGTAAAAATATGATCAACTTATACTAACTTCACTGTTTTTAAGTTATGTTGTTTTATTCTTTTCAACTCTGACAGCCAGAGAAATACAAAGTCTCTGTAAATTTTCATTAAAATAAATAATAATTTTTTTTAAAAAAAACCAAACAGAAACCCCAACACTTCCACCTCACTAACAAATCTGGTCAAGTTGCTTTTCCATTTCCTCAGGTTAGCTCCAGGCAAGAAATTCAATCAGTTGTTTTGGGAGCACTTTTGATGATGAGGAAGTCAAAAGCCTACATAGAGCTGCAAAAAAAGGATGTGAGAGAACCATGCTTGCTTTTACTTTGAATGCTTTCCTGGGATGTCTCCTAACCACTTCATGTTTTTGTTGTTGTTAATTGCTGTCAAGTCCTAGATGACTCATAGTGACCCTATGAACGAAAGACTTGAACACTTGTATAATAACTTCTATCATATCTCCAAATTCATAGAGTTTCCAGGGGCAAGCTATTTCAGGAGTGGATGGCACTCCTGCTTCCAAGCTTGTTTTAACTGGAAAGCTCCACCAAACACTGTCCATCATGGGTAACCATTATTGCATTTGACACGTCAGTGTCACAGTGTTTAGCATCACAGCAACCACGAGTTACCTCTGTACAGCAAATGGACAGACCAATGCTATACCACTTAGAAGAGTGTTTGACCAAAAACAATTAAAACCAGTCCTGAGGGCTGAAGATTAAAATCACCCACCTTTGACTTGGTAGCATAATAGCATAACTTTGTATTCACTAGGCCCACTGAGCTCACTCTATGAATCACTTCATAGGTTCTGTGAAAAAATGAACTCTGACTCCCTAACCTCTGATTTGCAAGCAAATTTGTGGAGCAGGTCAGCTATAAGTCAAAGGTTGTCTGTGCCTGCCTGTCCAGTTCTGGGGATAAGAAAAGTTAAAGGGTATTGAGAAACTAGGAAACACTATAAGGAGGCAGATCAGCTTTAGCGAGAAACTTTGAAAACTGTGTGATTTGCGCTAACAGAGTACTTTGTAGGCAGACACAATAATTTTAGATATTTGAAGTTCTGTCATTTGTATTTTCTGTTGTTACTCCATAGTGAGAGCCTAGCTACTAACTGTGGAAGCTAGAAAGAGGCATGTATCAGCTCACTATGAGGATCACTTTGCTCATTCTTGAGACAATCCACTAATGAATGAATGGACTGCTTTCCTAAACCATGAGCCTTTGCTGGTAGCAGAAATGCCTAACCTGAGATTGGGAAATAATTTTCTTGGGGAAAATACTGATTGGATTGTTGTTGCTGTATACTATTGAGTTAGAATCACCTCATAGCTTGTTCATCTTCCTTCCGTGTAGCAGCTGGTGGATTCAAAGCATCTGCCTTTAGGTTGGCAGCTCAGCTCTGTACCTTGAAGCCACCAGAGCTCTATTGGTTGGATTAGTCTATTTAAAAAATCTCTCACATTACTCTCTTACTCTAGTGTTTCTTAAAACATTGAAACCTGAGTTCATAACTAAGGCCCTTTTAAAAAGTTAAGAGTCCCTAGATGATAAAGATATAATGTGCAGGGCAGCTCACCTGAGGGCCGGAAGTTTGAGTCCACTCTGAAGCACCTTGAAAGAAAGGCCTGTGAGTCTATTTCCAAAAAAACCAGCCCTGAGAACCCAGAGGAGCACACTTCCACTCTGACACTGAGGCAGTCACAACAAATTGGATCTACACACTGCCTTTTCCAAGGATCAAAGTGAACAAAAATACACAAATAATATTGAGCCAAATCTTCTCATGGTACAGCTAAGATAGGCCAAAAGTTCCAAAAGATTCTACAACAGGGAGACCAACTGGGATACTAAGACGATGCAAAACATAGGAATACTATTACAGTTACTAAGTGAAATTTCTCAGTCCTGCTATTAGCTCTCTCATCTACTACTATCTTGTGATACTCAAAATAGTCCCTAACGGCAGTGTGCAATTCTTAGGCATGTATTGTGGTTGCATAGTAGGAACAATGAGAGTCATTGGGCATTGTTATTGTTATGTGCCGTCGAGCCACCTGTGACCCATAGCGACTCTATGTACAGCAGCAATGAACCCTGCTCTGTCCTGAGCCAGTCTCACTATTTCCGACCCACTTGCCCCAGTCACTGTATCATCAATCCATCTCATCTGGGGTTTTCCTCTCTTGCGCTGTCTCTCTACCTTTCCAAGCATGATAATCCTTCTCCAAGGTCTAGTCTCTCCTGGCCATGTGCCCAAAAAGCAGAGCTTCAAAATTCTCTCCATGGAGAGACTTGGTTTCACCCTCTCCAAGGCAGACTTATTTGTCTTCTTGGCAGTCTATGGTATGTTCAAGATTTCTCCAGCACCACAACTCAAAGGCATAGATTCTTCTTCTGTTGTCCTTAGTCATTGCCCAGCTCTCTGATGCATCACAAGTAATCGGGAAGACCATGGCTTGGATTAGGTGCACCTTTGTATCTGGACTAACATTTTGCTCTTCAGCACTCTGGATAAGTCCATGACAGCAGGTTTTTTCAATGCAATTTGTCTTTTGATTTCCTGATTGCTGGTGTTTTAAAAGTGACGATTGTGGAGTGAGCAAACTGTAGTTGTTAACAACCTCAATCTTTTCCCCATCTATTATGGTGCTGCCAATTGGCCCAGTGTTGAAAATCACTGGGCATACGAATTTAAATTTACAGAGAACACATTCTGTGAACTCTGCAATTTATGCTTTCTGATGAGCTAGCCAGGTGCTTGCCAATTTACAAAGGGTAATAAATATCTCTGGAAATATACTGACCAGGAGAACATTGCAGTTATCTGAGCTCAACAGTTGAAAGGGAAACCTATAAGTCAATCAATATAGGAGTAAAGTCCATGATGGAGTGCTAAAGGGTTCTGTTTTGCCAGGTAGGGCCAGAGCCAGTGCTCTCACGAGTGGCACAGCTGAATGCAGCCACCAATGTCATAAATGCCCTTATGTCTGTGTCAGGCCTTATGTTTACCGTAAGCATCATATAACCTATTCTCTCCTTTTCTATTTATTTTATAGTGTCCATGGAAAACATTGGAGAACAAGGTAAAATATTTTATTGTTACATATATATATATAATTATCCTAGATATAAGATGTTAGAAATTATTTGAAAAAGTAAATACAATTCATTTATATCTAATTTATTTATT
>NW_006399878.1:3161510-3179274 GCF_000299155.1 Elephantulus edwardii | reverse complement strand
ATTCATTTCTTTATTCATTCATCTAATTCGTTTATTCATTATTTATTTCAATCTAATGAATTCATTTTAATCTAACAATTCATTTAGATTTAATTGAAATTAATAAGTTACATTTAGAAAATGTGGAGATAAAATGAAAAGTTAGTCCCTGAGCTAAATTCTGTCAGGCACTTGGCAAAGAACTCTGTCCTGAGATGACCATAAATGTGCGAAAAAATTCTTAAGGCTTTGCAGTACAGAAATAACAATTTTCTAACTCACTGTATTATCTCATACCTGAGTCACCTGTAATGCATAAGAAAATATTGGCAGCTTTAGTGATCTTACACTGATTTAAGTACCTCATTGGATGACTAAGGTTCCCTGGTGGTTCAATGGTTAAGTGTTTGGCTGCTGACTGAAAGTTTGGCAGATCAGGGCCACCAGCTGTTTTGAGGGGGAAAATAGGACCTTCTGCTTCCTTAATGAATACAGCTCTGTAGACTCTACAGCAGTTCTGTTCTGTCCTGTAGGGTTGTTAGGATTTGAAATTAACTCCACAGCAATCTGTGTGGTTTATTGGGTGGCTTATGTTGTGTGAGCATCTTACTTAGTGACTCTATAAACAGTATTGGGCCTGGATAAGGAATTACACTGCCAACCCAAAGACAGGCAGTTTGATACTCTGGGAGAAAGATGGGCCGTCTCCGCCCATGAGATTTATACCCTCTGAAAACCCGCTGGAAAGTCAAGCTATAAGTCAGTTTCAAGTAGACAACAATGGCTGATTATAAATATGAAGGCCTTGCTTCTTCAGGAAATTTTTAAAATGCTATTAAAAATATAAAATATGCTATTTTTTAAATTAGCATATTTTAGCTTACAGAATTAAGTTGTATATTAATGGAGTAAATAAACATAATCACATCATACAATTTTAAAGTGTTATATTTAAAACACCACACAAAGTGTTTCTCTGCGTTACCTGAATGAAGTATTCAGAATGCTTTTCAACAGGTATCCCTTGTGTATAAAACACAAACTTGAACTCCCACTGGAAGAGATTGCCCTTTGTCCAGATGGCCTCTGTTTAAATACACTATCGTTCAAATCAATTAGGTCCCCTAGCTCTGACTAGATCTAAGCAAATCAACAAATGACCTCTCAGATAGAAACTGCTTTTGTCATTATATGTTAGTAAATAAAGTTTTTAAAGATACTGTGTTTAATATTTATTTAATACCATGCTTATTCTTCAAGATTTCATTTTACAGTTTAGGAAAGGTAATCTACCTATTTTGCCAATAGGTAGATCCATCTACATAAAATGGGAAGGTTTTATGCCGGAGTGTAAACTTGCTAGGGATTGTTTTCAACCTCTTAGCTTTAGGAATGAAAACTAAGTTATGAGTTGTGCTTGTTCTGGTAGGATGGGACTGAACTTTTATAATTTATTATGATTGGTAATTTGGTTATATTAGAACAAGCGGATCTTTTGAGAATATTAGGACTTTTGGAAGCCTTTTCGTATTGTAATGGTAATTATGTTTCTTTTATTTCAGTATTGTGCCTGATTGCTTATCATCTGCTTTTCGCAATGTTTGTCTGGTCATACTGGAAAACTATCTTTACATTACCAATGAACCCTTCAAAAGAAGTAAGTTAAAATATGAGGAAAGTTACCCTAAATAAAGAAATCAGTGTAACTGATATCTGAAAAATAATTTTATGCTTTTTAATTAAGGCTGTGAAGGTATCTGAGTGGTGCAGGTTGTGCTCAGCTACTAACCAAAATTTTGGTGGTTTGAAACTACTCAGTAGAAGACAAATCTGACACTCTGATTCTGTAATGAGTATAGCCAAGAAAATCCTATAGAGATCAGTTTCATTCTGTAACATGTGGGATTAGGGCTTATTACTATTATAAAATTACTGATTATTAAGATTTTTTGGATTTTCTTTTTTAAACTAAGAGTTAATAAATATTTGCATTTTCATGTGGCAAATGGTTCACACCAGATGAGTGTCATGTTTCTAGTATTAAATCTGATGTGGGTTCCATTTCTACTTTAAAGTCAGACATCAGGTTGGATGGATGGGTGGATGGATGGATGGAATATTAATGATAGAGTTAGAAGTTTTATATACTTCTTTTATAAATCTCACACTAAAAATTATTATACATCCTGTGTTACACATAGTTAAACTCTAAAGTATTAGCTAAAGGGTTTGTGGTTTTAATCCACCCCGTGGTGCATGGGGAGACAGACTTGGTGGTCTCTTTATAAAGGTCTTAGAAACCTTATGGAGCTGTTCTGTTCTGCACATGGCAAGATCCCGTGGGTTAAAATCCTGTCAATTAACAGGAATAACAAAGGTGTTTTTAGTTGACTGTCAGGCACCAGAAACAACTACAACAACAACAACAAAATGGCTTAACAGATCCCTATACTAAAAAATAACTGCCGGTATCCAGAGTTCTGTCTTGTTGCTTTGCCACATATACCCTTCATTCTCATGGTCACATGCTACCTCAAAATGACTTCCAGCCCTCATGATTACATTCTAGTCAGCAGGCTAAAGAAAGTAGGTAAGACAAGAAAATGTCCTTCTCTTTAGGACACATTCTGAAATGCTGATACCACTTCTACTTACATTTAAACCTTATTTCTATGCCTACATCTACTTGTATGCAAGTCGTCATGGATATTGTTGGACAGCCAGCAGTTTGCACTACAGAAGGTTTTAAGAAGAGTTATATGGTTAAATTTTTATGTTGTAAAGGTCACTTTGCTTAACTGTTTGTTTCTGGGCCTTTTATCCTAGTTAATTGTTCAAGGAATAAAAGATTATGGCTATTTTTTTATTATTATTGTTATTATTATTAGTCCAGTGCATGTTTTTTAATAATAATAAATTTGCTCCAGTAATAATATTATTGTTGTTGGGTGCTGTTGAACCTATACCACTCATAGCAAACCATGAATAATAGATTAAAACCTTACCATTGTAACAATCTCTGCTATGTAGTTCCATGTGTCAAGATAAAAAAAAAAGAAACAAAAATCTCAGCTTTTATCAACTGTAGATTTTTTTTCTGAGTCATTAGCTTGAAATGCAGCTGTTGTCAAACAAGTCAATAAATATATGAGCTGGGAATGGGTCTTAAAAAATTAACTGCATAAAATTAATGATGGTCAGCCTAGAAGACTTCAGATACAGCTCTTTTTTATTGTCCTCCCAACTTTTCCTTTTCTTCTGTCAAGCCATATTTGCTTCTTTCCTATCTTACATTATCCTAGTATCATTGTTGTTCTTGTTGTGTACAGTCAAGTTGGAACCAACCGATAGCTGACCTTCCAGCAGGTTTTCAGAGTCAGTTAATTGCACTGGAGGAGATTGCCCATTCTTCTCCCATGGAGCGGTTGGTGGATTTGAACTCTGTACATTTGGGTTTGTTTGCAGCACAGCTTCTTGCTAGTAGGCCACCAGTGTTCCCTTATACTAGCAGTAGTTGTAGATTTTTTTTTTTTTTAGTAGTTGTAGATTTTAATAAAAGGTTGAATCCTACCATTAGTGAAGTTATCTACTCTGTGGTTTAACAAAGACTTCTATGTTAATAATTCCCAACTCTAGTCTGAGTTTTAATTTCTCCATTGAGCTTAAATTGTGTCTACCTTTGAACATCACTATTTGTCAATGTGCTGTATGAGATAAGCTGGGTTTGCTAAGATGAACCTTGTGCCATGGGGATATCAAATACCAGAATGGTTTTCCATTGTGGACAGTGTTTGGTGGAGCTCCCAGTTGTAAAAAAGGTTGGGGAGTAGGAGTGGCAGCCACTTCCTAAACCACATGCTTTTGGAAATTCTGTGACCTTGGAGAAACAAAGATATCTGTGGAAAGGCATTAGGTCTTTTGTTCATAGAGTCACTATGCAAAGGCAATCAACAATGGCCACAACAACGTACCTGGTAAATATAATCTCTTGATCATTCTGAAATATTTCAGATTCAACACATCCAAAACAAAAATTATCATCTCCTTCCCCCAAAAGACTCATCTTTTTGCTTATACCAGTTTATTCCATTGTTGGTCTTGTTTTGTATCATTGATTTGGATTGACTCATAGCTGGCCCTCCAGTGGGTTTTCCGAGGCAGTTAATCGCACGGGAGGAGATTGCCAGTCTTTCTCCCACAGAGCAGCTGGTGGATTTGAACTGCATGCCTTCGGGATTGCAATGCAGCTTCTTACCACTAGGCTGTCAGAGCTCCCTCGTTAATGCCATTACCATCATTTTATTATAGCATGCTCATCACTGATCTCATTCAGAATGCAAGAAGTTTGATATCTATGCTCAAATTCTCTCTTTTTCTCATACCTCTGCCCCAGTGTCCATGCCTTACTGATCTTAGCTGTATGATTTTTTTTCTTAAATCAATCCTTTTTCCCCCTCATTGCCCTAAGGCATGTTCTCAGTGATCTCTCTTATCTGAAATACTGAATTTGTCACCTAAGTGGTGTTTTCTCTGTCGAATTTTTCTACATTCTTTTCATTGATGTTGTTAGGTACAGTCCGATCAACCATGACTCATAACAACCGTATATATAACATATCTGACCCTTGTGCTATCCTGTGACATCCTATCTCTGATATTCTTGAGCCTGTTAATAATAGTCACTGTGTCAGCCCATCTCATTGAGTGTCTCCTCTTCTTAGCGGATCTTCTACCCTTCCAAGCATGATGTTGTACACCAAGGACTAGCTTTTCATAACAATATGTGCAAAGTATGTGAGATGAATTTTTACCGTCCTTGCCCCTAAGGAGCACCATGGTTTTACTTTATTCAAGTCAAATGACTTTGTTCTCTGGGCAGTCCCTGGATATTCAGTGCTCTTCATCAACAGTACAACTTAAAGACATCAATTTTTCTTTTGTGATCCTTATTCATTATCCAATTCTCAGATGCATAGAAAGTAATTGAAAAATAAACATGGCTTGGATAAAGCACACCTTAGTCTTCAAACTGTCATTGCTCTTTTGTACTTCAGACAGATCCTTGATAGAAGATCATCTGCAATACATCTGTTGATTACTTGACTGCTTGCACCAAGGGTGTCAATTATTGTGGATCCAAGTAAGATGACATTAACTGACAATTTCAACCTTTTCTCTCTTGGTCTAGTGGTGAGGAGTTTTGCTTTCATGATGTTGGGAAGATATCTCTATCTCTCTATCTCTATCTCTCTCTGTCTCTCTCTCTCTCTCTGTGTGTGTGTGTGTGTGTAGTCTTTGATCTTCTGCAACAAAAATTTAAGTCCTCTTCACTTTCAGCAAGAAAGGTTTTGTCATCTGTATAACACAGGTTGTTGGTGAGTCTTCCTCAAATCCTAAGGCCACATTCTTCTTCATTTAGCTGTTCTTCTTTGCATATCAGACTGTTTGAATACATATGTAGAAAGGATATAGCCCTGACACACATCTTTCTTGATTTTACACTATGCAATGTTCCCCTGTTCTGTTCAAACAACAATTTCTCGATCTAGGTATAGTTTACACATCAGCACAATTACGTGTTCTGAGATTCCCTTTCTTCTCAATGTTAGCCATAATTTGTTATGATTCATATAGTAAAATGCCTTCACATAGTCAATAAAACACAAATAGACATCCTTCTGGTGTTCTCTGGTTTCAACCAAGATTCCTCTGACTTCAGCAATGATATCACTGGTGCCTTGTCCTCTTCTAAATCAGATCGATAACATCTGTGGAAATAATTTTTACAGAAGCTCATTATCAGCAGTCAAAACCAAGCCAGGGACTGAGTGTGAAATAGGCCATCAATTATTCATGTGCAAGTTTAAATTGAATATTAAAAAAATTAAAAAACAAGTCCACAAGAACAAAAATACAACCTTGAATCTATCCCACATGAATTTAAATCCATCTTAAGAATAGGTTTGTGTCACTTAACCCTAATTATCAAAGACTATATGAATTCTGGAATGACATCAAAGATATCTATGAAGATAGCAAAAGGTTATTACAGAGACAGGAGAGAAATAAAAGACAAAAATGGATGTCAGAAGAGACTCAGAAAATTGCATTATAATGCCACAAAGGCAAAATAAAGAGAAGAAATGACAAAAGAGATGAACCAAAGATTTGAAATGGTAGCTCGAGAAGACAAAGCAAGGTGTTATGAGAAAATGTACAAAACACTAAGGTTCAAAAAGAAAAAGGGAAGAACTCACTCCACTTTTCTCAAGTGGAAGAACTAAAGCACAAATTCAAGCCTCAAATTGCCACAGTCTGGGATGCTATGGGCAAAATCTTGAATGATGCAAACCGCATAAAAATAACACAGAAGGTATACCAAGAATCACTGTATGAAGAAGAATTGGCTGACATGGAACTATTTCAGGAAGGAGCATATGATCAAGAAACAGTGGTAATGAGGGAAGAAGTTCAAGCTGCACTGAAGGTATGGCAAAACTCGGGCCCCAGGAATTGAGGGAGTAAGTTCAAGACATGTTCACCATGCTATGCTGAGAAGACAGCTCCCAGACAGTAACAGATCTATATATTTGCTCCACTTTTCTTCATGTTGTTCTGTACTGTCAAGTTGGAACCAAACTTCTGGCTGACCTTCATAGGTTTCCAGAGACAGTAAATCACACAGGAGGAAATTGCCTGTCTTTCTCCCATAGAGCAGCTGTTGAATTATACTGCATGCTTTTGGATTGGCACCACAGTTTCTTACCACTAAGTCACTGAAGCTTTCTTCAGAGCCCTCCTCCCAAATGCATCCTCCACCTTGAAGTTAGAGTGAGCCATCTAAAAAGAAATTCTACAACTTAATACTATAGCTTCAAGTGCATTTGTTGCAGAAGATGAAGGAATGCAGCCTTTACTAAAGGATTTACTAATGGATTACATCTTAATGTCAGGAAAACAAAAATTCTTATCACTGGGCTGATAGGTAGCGTCATGATAGATGGACAGGAGATTGAAACTGTCAACAGCTTCAACTTGCTTGGATACACTTTTAACACCCTTGGAACCAGCAGTCAGGAAATAAAGAGACACCTTGCACTGGGGAAATCTGTTGTTAAGGACCTTTCCAAATTGTTGAGTAGTAGTAATGTCAGTTTGAGGACTAAGGTACATCGGATTCAGGCTATGGTTTTTCCAGTCACTAGTTATGCATCTGAGAGCTGGACAGTGAATAATGATGACAGAGAAAAAATTGATACTTTTAAGCTGCAGTGTTGGAGAAAAGCATAGAACATCTCATGGACAGCTAATAGAAAAAACAAATATGTCTTGGAGATGGTGCAGCAGGGCTGCTTTTTGGAGGCAAGAATGATAAGGATTTGCCTCACATACGTTAGGTATGTTGCTAGAAGGTGCTATTCTTTGGAGAAGGACATGATGCTAGGAAGAGTAGAGGGTCAGCAAAGGAGAGGAAGACTCTCAACCAGGTGGACTCACGTGGTGACTGCTGCAGTGGGCTCTTGTGTGTCAGGAAGTGTGAGGATGGCACAGGACACAACAGAGTTCCGATCTTTTGTTCATAGGGTCGCTCTAGTTGTGCTCGACTGGACAGCACCTAACAACAACAACATACTATAGCTTATTTCCAGCCAATAATTCCACAACATTCCACAAAGTAAAGGATAGTTCCCCCAATAATGAGTATTGCCTAAATTGCTGATTTATCAATGAATACTTCAGTAGTTCTTAGCTATTGTCTAACTATATTGTTTCTTGTGCACACCATACCATTATTTTATTTCTAGAATGCTTTTACTCCCTTTCTCATCTAAGTAATTATTCTTTAAATCTGTATGAGCTGCCCTTCTTGGTTTCATATGTTAGTCCTTCATCATTTCTCAAACTTCTAAAGCACTTGTTTGCCCCATGGCTTCCATCTCTGGACCTCATCTTGGATGTATTTACAACTTTTTATTTTATCCACCCTTGTGGCTTTTTATATATTATCCATTGCTATATTTCTCAGGTCAATATATTTGGTTTCTCCTTTTTGTTAAACTCTAGACTCATTTCCAATCATCATTTTCCCATATTTGTTGTTGTTTGGTCCTGTCAACTTGCCTTTGATGTATAGTGAATGATGCATGTGTACATCAGAAGAAAACACTGCCAGTTATTGTACCTCCTCACAGTCACTGCCAGGCTTGACCCCTCTGTTGCACTGATTATGTCAATCAGTCTTGTTGAGAGTCTTCTTGTCTTTAGCTGACCTTCTATTTTATCAACAATAATGTGCCAGTATATGCACAATATGTGAGATGAAGTGTCTTCATCTCCATTTCTGTGGAGTACTCTGGTTACGTGCTTCTATGACAGATGTGTTTGTTCTTCTGGAAGTCAATGGTGGTGGTGATGGTGGTTGTTATGTGCTCTCAAGTTCACTGAGACTCATAGTGACCCTGTGCTCAATAGCTTCAAACCCTGCTCATTCCTCAACAAATCTATCTTGACATACTCACCTTCATTATCTCAGTTACTGTGTCAATCCATCTCATCTAGGGTCTTGCTTTCCTGTGTTGTCCCTCCACAGCAGGATGTCCTTCTCCAAGGACTGATCTCTCTCAGCAACATCCCCAAAGTATGTGAGACAGAGCCTCAAAATTCTTGCCCCCAAGGATTGGCTTGGTTTCACCTCTCCAGGAAAGACCTGTTAGTTCTCTTGACAGTCCATGACAGTTCAGTACTCTTCTTCAGTACTACAACTCAAAGGTATCAATTCCTCTGTCATCTTTGGTCACTGTTCCGCTTCTGATGCATAGTAAGTAATTGTGAAGACTGTGGCCTGAATCAGGCTCACCTCAGTCTCCAGACTGACATTGATGCTCGTTAGCACTCTGAAGCGGTCGTTGACAGCAGTTTTTCCTAATACAACTTGTCTTTTGATTTCCTGACTGCTGATGCCAAAAGAGTTAATAATTGTGGAACCAAGCAAGCTGAAATCGTTAATCTCAGTCCATTCTCCATTTGTTAGGGTGCTGCCAATTGGCCCAGTGGTGAGAATCTTCATTTTCTTAATGTTGAGCTTCAATCCTTATTGCAGACTATAGTGCTTGACCCTTTACAGCATTTACTTCAGGCCTTCCTCATTTTCAGCAAACGAGGTTGTGTCATCTACATAATGCAGGTTGTTCAGTCTTCCTGATGCCACAATCCTCCTCATAGAGCCCAGCCTCCCAAATGATCTTTTGGGCATGTAGATTGAAAAGGTATGGAGACAGGGTACCTCTTGTCACAGTCCTTACCTGATTTTGAACTATGCAGTGTTTCTTTACTCTGTTCTGATGACTATCTCTTGGCCCATGTGTATATTAGGTTTCACATGAGTACAGTCAGGTGTTCTGGGATGCCCATTCATTTTAAGGTTATCCACAATTTGTTGTGGTCCACACAGCCAAATGCCTTTGCATAATCAATGAAACACAGATAGACATTCCTCTGGTACTCTCTGCTTTCAGCCAAGATCCATCTCACATTGGCAATGATATTCCTAGTGGTATGGCTTCTTCCAAACCTGGCTTGTATATCTTGTAGTTCTCTATTGATGTTCTGTTCTCAGGGTTTTTTTAATGATCTTCAACAGGATTTTACTTGTGGGTGATAATAGTGATATTGCTCAATAATTTCCACACTCTTTCAGATCATCTTTTTTTGGAATGGAAATATAGATCTGATCTGATCTTGTTGGTTTGTCAGGTGGTTGTTCTCCAGATTTCTTGTCACAGCTTGGCAAACATGTCCAGGACTGCATCTGTTTGTTGAAATATGTGAATTGGTATTCTAGAAATTCCTGGGGCCTTTTTTTTGACCCATTTCTTTAGGGCAGTTTGAACTTCCTCCTTCATCACCATTACTTCTTGAACATAAATTGTTTCATGAAATTCTGGATTAGCCAGTGATTTTGATATAGTAACTCTGTATACTCTTTCCATCTTCTTTTGATGCTTCTTGGGTCATTTAATTTTTTTTTAAATTTTGATGCGCAAAATGAAAAAAAATTAATCAATCACACAATTTCAGTCAGTTTACATGTAAGAATTTATTCATACCCATCAACAAATGAATGGATAGAGAAGCTGTGCTATAGTCACACAATGGAATACTATGCTGCATTGAAAAACAAGGAACTCATGCAATATTATTCAAAATGGGTGACCATAGAGGACATTATACTGAGTGAAGTATCTAAGTCACAAAGGGACAAATACTGCATAGTGCCACTGTTGTAAAAAGAGACTGACGTCGGGGTTTGGGGGAGACTGAGAAATATGGGATAAATAATGTATACTGCACTGAAACAGATGATGGAGAAAACTGTTTAAAAAGGATATGTGATTAGGTATTATTGTCATGACAGGAGTCCAGAATGAAGGATGCATAGTGTAGTAGACCTGGGAGGAGGGGTTGTAAAACAATGGGAGAACTTTTACTTTTCAAAGAGAAGAGTGTACTGGGGGGTGGGGAGGGTTGGTCAGGGAGAAAAGTGTAACAATGAATGAATCGAAATCCAAAGTCTTTATAAATTAATCATTAAAATTAATTAAAAAATGATAAAAAAGAATTTATTCCTAGTTGGTTTAAGTGTGTATATGTTTCCAATATTTGTTCACATAATAGCCTATCATTGACTTATTGTCATTTTAAATAAAAGCATAATATTTTCACTTCGATATGTAAAAGTTTAGGCAAATCCAAACTTGAATTTTTAGGCTGATCCCAACTTTTCATATTGTTATTAATAATGATGTTATAAATAGGTGTTATCAGTAGGCATGTCCATGTAGCATCAGTTATATTTTGGATTATTTCCTTCATATAAATTCTCAAAGTAAAATTACAAGGTCATGAAAATTCAAGTTACTTGCCAAGTTGTTTCCCAAAAGGATTGTAGCAATTTATAATGTTACTAGACTTATCAGACTTTTGGCACCGCATGTTTAGAAAAATGTTACCAACTTAATAGGCACAAGTGTTCTGTGTTTTAATTTGTATTATCTCAAGTACTAATGAGTGTATGTGTTGGTTTTGTTTTTATCCTAAGTGAAAAAGAATAAGCTATAAAAAGAAAACTGGATCAGTAGGTTTTCTGACTGTTATTAGATCCAAGTTTTTCCTTAGTCTATATAATCTAAGATTATACTCTCTTTTAATATGAAAACTATATATAAGCCTAGATCTTTATTTATGATACCACCGTACAAAGAAAAGGAAGGACCCCTCCATGGAGAAATAGCAGATCCAAGGGCAAATGAAGGAATATTTAAGATTAACCAACAGCATCTTATCATGCCAGAAAGCAAAGAAGTGTTTAAAACCCTGCATCATGAGGACATGCCAAAGAGGACACAGGAGCCAAAGGCAAGAACTCATGTAGGCTATATTATAACCCAACGCTCAAAATAAATACCCTTCAGCATGTACTGATAGGAAGATATTTCAGTAATGAGAGAAAAGGGAAAAATTTCTTCTATGGAAGAATTCTAAATAATTAATATAAGTACTCTGCTTTCAAGAATGAGAGCATAAATTCTTACTCCCTGACTGTTAGCTGCAAAGAGTACAGTGTAAAAAGATGTGAAGAGTAACTTTACAGAGAAGAAACTGACACACGTTCTCAACCATGTAATCAGCAACAGGTCATTTAGATTGTTTCTGCCTTTGATAAGATATGATGAGAATGGCACTTTACCTCTAGTCTTTCTGTCAAAACCAGTCTACTTACAAGAAAAAGACAGAAATTGCAATTGGAGGGAATAACACAAAACACCCAAGCAAGCAGTTCTTAAGACTGTCAAGATCATCAAAAGCAAGGAAAGTCTTGTCACAAATATTTTGAGCCTAAGGAAAATCGACAAGTAAATATGAGGTATCTTGGGATAAGAGCCTGGAACAGGAAAAAGATATGAGGTAAAAAACAAATCTAAATAAAGCATGGATGCTTGTTGATGATTAGAATGTATCCACATTTATTCATTAATTATAATACAGATATACTACTGCATGGTGTGAATAATATGGAAAACCGGATGAGAATATGAGGGAATGGTACTGTTTTCTCAGTTTTTTTCTGTACATACAAATTTAGCTGAAATAAGTCTATTTAAAACAAAATAGCATGCATCACCTGGCATAAGGTCTGCGGTAGTCTGAGGAGTGATGATAGGTCAGAGAAGTCATCATTTCAGTGTTAAGATCTTCCATTCTTTTAGATCTCTATCAGTGTCACCTTTCTTCAAATCTATGGCATGCCTTTGTACATGAAAGTATTCTGTAGAGGATAAAAATCATATATTTGATGGTTTGAAAAAACATAAATTAGACTTTTTGACATCTACATTATGTGACTGATAATGCACCTCCTTAACTTGTTTTATTGGACATTGGCATAAGGTGGTGCTTGTTATTGTATGCCCTCACATCGAAACTAACTCGTAGCTGACCCTCCAGTAGGTTTTCTGAGATAGTAAATTGCACAGGAGGAGACTGACCATCTTTCTCCCACAGAGTAGCTCGTGGATTCAAACCCCATGCCTTTGGAATTGCAGTGCAGCTTCTTACCAATAGGCAACCAGAGTTATTACATTCCCTTATTAAAATATAATAAATTTATTACAACGATTTATTAATAAAAGTGTTAAGCGTGCAAGGTAGTCATCCAACACTCACTGGAACATTTCTCCAATATGAAAAGAACATAATGTTGATGATTTTAAGCAAATTGACAGGCGTTGGATATCCACTTCCTAATATGCCTCCAGAAACTCTATGAACTTTGATAAATGTCAGTAGTTGTAGAGGGGCTTCAGGCCTTTTGTTCATAAGGCCGCTGTGAGTCATGTTCAACTCGAAGGGAATCAACAACTTAAAATGTCAGTTTTAGAGTTAATTTTAAAGATGTAGGGAAGGGTACTATTGAATTGATGGGGATAATGACTCTGAGAATGAAAAGTTGGGAAAATGGATATAAAATAGCTATTTCTGTAATATATACTATGAGTAGGAAAACCAGTGTTTGTTTTTTCCCCGCTCAACAGTTAAAATTGACGGCTTACTATGTGTCAGGACTTGATCCAGGCCCTTGAGAAATTCAAATTCTTGTGAAAATGAGAGAAAGGACAAGTCAGAAAACCAAATAATTATACATCATGACATTTAATACAAAGAAGACTCACGTGGACCTGATGGCTAGAATATCTAGTGTGTGGAGCTCTGGTGGCCTAGTGGCAAAAAGCTGCACCGCAGTCCCAAAGACATGCAGTTTGAGGACACCAGGTGTTCTGCAGGAGGATGGGCAATCTCCTCCCATACAATTAATTGCCTCTGAAAACCCTCTGGAGGATCAGCTATGGGTCAGCTCTGACTCTACTGTACTCAACTCAACACATGACTAGCGTGAAGGGACAGAAATATCAAGCCTCCCTAACTATAGGAAGAAGTTATTTAAAAATATGGTATTTGAACTGCAATTTGCAAAATGAAGAGTCAATCTATAAAGAGACTGACGAATAGCATTGTAAGCAGAAGAATCATCATGTCTGAAGTGAAAGATTGTTTCTCCAATATAAGCATATGAAGTTACAAACTCTTTATTCAGATTGACCTGAGTATTTATTGAGCTTTAGAGCCTGTTGTTGTGTCTTATGCGTTTTGCATCAAAGAAATATTTTTACACAAGAGGTCTGAGTTTGTCAAGATGATCATGATATACTTTGTATTTGCCAGAGTTTGAAGAGTTTTCTTAAAAAAAACAAAACAAAACACACAAAACCAAAAACCAACAACACTTAGATAAAAAAAAATGAAAGAAACCTCAAACGCATTGCTCTCTAATCAGAACCAATTTCAGAGGCTGTAAATACACAAGATTGCTGAGTTTTGTCCTGAGAAGCTAGTGGGTTTGAACTGCCCATCTTTGGGTTGGCAGTGCAGCTCCTTACTCAGCAGACCACCAGAGCTGACTAGAATTTATAAGAAGGAAATCTGTTAAATCAATATGATACATGTTGTTGTTGTTGTTGTTCTTGTTGTTAAGTGTTGTCGAGTCGCAGGCGACTCATAGCGACCCTATGAAGGAGAGTCCTCGATGCTTGGGTACCTTTCATCCTTTCTCCAGGTTCATATGGTTTCCAGAGGCAAGTTATTATGGAAGTGGATTCCACTCCTCCTTCCAAACTTGTTTTAATCGGGGAGCTCCATCCCACTCTCTGTCTACATTGATTAACCAACCATTAACGCATTTGACACATCAGTGTCATATGATTGAGAAATGTGATATCAAAGATTTAACTTTCAAAACATCTTTTCTAGCCATTGAATAACTGTTTCTTTTGTGCTGAACTTTTTATTATATTAATGAGATAGGTTTAGGGTGGGATATATGCCCTACTGGTTGTTGTTGTTGTTAGGTGCCATCAAGTTGAGTACAACTCATAGTGACTCTATGAACAAAAAATCTGAACCCTTTCTATCTTGCGCCATCCTCACACTTCCTGACACAAAGAGCCCAGTGCAGCAGTCACCATGTCAGTCCACCTAGTTGAGGGTCTTTCTCTCCGTCCCTAACTCTCCACCCTTCCTTGTATCATGTCCTCTCCTAGCGGCATGCCCAAAGTATGTGAGGAGAAGTCTCATCATTCCTGCCTCCAAAGAATACCTTGGATGCACCCTCTCCAAGACATCTGTTCATTCTCTTGGCCGTCCATTAGATATTCAGTGCTCTCGCCAACACCACAGCTCAAAGGCATCAATTCTTTTCCTGTCATCATTATTCATTGTCCAGCTCTCAGATGCATAGCAAATGATCAGAAAACCCATTGACTGAATCAGATACACTTTAGTCCTCAAACTGATATCATTACTCCTCAATAATTTGGAGAGGTCCCTAACTGCAGATTTTCCCAGTGCAATGTGTCTCATTATTTCCTGACTGTTGCGACTGAGGGTGTTAATTGTGGATCCAAGCAAGGTGAAGCTGTTGACGGTTTCAGTCTCCTCTCCATCCATCATGATGCTGCCTATTAGTCCAGTGGTAAGAATCTTTGTTTTTTTTTATATTGAGATGTAATCCATACTGAAAGCTATATTCCTTGATCTTCTGCAACAAGTGCTTCAAGTCCTCCTCACTTTCTGCAAGCAAAATTGTCATATGCATAATGCAAGTTATTTGTGAATCTCCTTCCAATCCTGATGCCACACTCCACAGTTCATAGAGTCCACCTTCTTGTATAGTTTGCTCAGCATACAGATTGAATAGGTGTGGAGAGAGAATAACAACCCTGATGCACTCCCTTCTCAAATTTAAACCATGGAGTGTTCCCCTGATCTGTTCACACAATAGCCTCCTAGTCTAGATATAGGTTATGCATAAGCACAATTAAGTGCTCTGAGATACCCATTCTTTCTCAATGTCAGCCAAACTTGTCATGATCCACACAGTCAAATAACTTTGCATAATCAATAAAGCATGAATACACATTCTTCTGGTATTCTTTACTTTCAGCCAGGATCCATCTGACATCAGCAATGATATATTGTTAGTGCCATGACCTCTTCTAAATTCTGCTTGAAATTCTGGCAGTTCCTTATCTATGTCCTAGCCATTTTTTCATGATCTTTAGCAGTATTTTGCATTCATGTGATATTAATGATACTGTTCAATAGTTTTCACATTCAGTTGGATCACCTTTCTTTAGAATGGGAACAATTAAGGACTTCTTCCAATCTCTTAGCCAGTAGCTGACCTCCAAATTTACTGGCATAGACTGGTGAGCGCATTCAAGGCTGTGTATTTTAATTGAAATACCCATGAGAGCTCAACACCAGCTCTTTCCTTTTGGGATGTCTGCTTTCCAGCTACACCACTACTGACAATCTATAATGCTCACCAGTCTCTGCAGCACTGATCTGTCTCAATTCCCCTGACGGGTTTCTATGAGACTTTGCAATGAACCATGATCCAAAGGGCATAGAAAACTGGGGGGCGGGGGGGGGAGCTGAGTGGAGGAGGAACTACTAATGTCAGAAATCATGGAATTATACAGTAACTGGGAAAATCTGCAAGTAGGGATCTCTCCAAATTATTGAGGAGTAATGATGTCAATTTGAGGACTAAGGTGCATCTGATTGAGGCCATGGTCTTTTCAATTGCTTGCTTGGCATCTGTGAACTGGACAATGAATAAATAGAACAGAAGAATAATTGATGTCTTTGAACTGTGGTGTCGGAGAAGAGCACTGAACATCCCATGGACGGCCAAGAGAACAAAAAAAAAATATGTCTTGGAGAGGGTGCAGCCAGAGTGCTCTTTGGAGGCAAGTGTAATGAGGCTTTTGGGTATGAGAGGCTATTACGTACAAAAAAGCATGATGCTAGGAAGAGAGGAGGGTCGGTGAAGGTAAGGAAGACCCTCGACGACCCAGTGGATTGACATGGTGACCGTGCAGCGGGCTCTTGTGTGTCAGGAAGTATGAAGATTCACTGACAGGACAGGGTACAGATCTGTTGTTTTGAGTCATACTTGACTCAACATCACCTCACAACAACATTTCTAAAAAGATTAATGAAATCTTAATTTTGAAGCACTATAAAATTAATGGGTGTGAACTTTTACGAGGAAGAATATTTAGTCAAGAAAATACCTTTTTCAGATACTTAAGAAATTCTTAAGGAGCATAGCTGTAACGTATCTACTAGTTTAATGCTGGTACATTGTATATACTAGTTGTTGTTGTTGTTATGTTCCATCAAGTCGCTGTGACTCATAGTGACTCTATGTACAACAGCTCTGAACCCTGCTCTATCCTGAACCATCCTTAGTGTCCCTGACATACCTACCCCCAGAATACTTTTAATTTTAAATTTTCACTTAGAGAAAATGTATCTTTGTTCTGTTAGCTTATAAATCTGAAATGTGATAGTTATGTTACATGAAAAGTCTGATATATAGGAAATTTATAGTGATTTTTAAAGTAGTTATATTTGAAAGCTGGATATTTCTATTTTAAAAATAATTCTAGTATTTTATAATAATATATTTTGGTACAAATTCCGTGACCTATTTTTCATCAAATTGTTTTTCTTTTTGTCATTAACATACTTTAACAACAAATAAAATAAATCATACATAGAACATACTTAAGTAACATATATTTTAAAGATTAATATAATTAAATGCCCAAAACAGATCACCTTGCGAATAAATAGCTCTCCAGTGTACATCTTTTCAATTGCCTTCCCTCTGTTCCTCAAGAAATAATAACTGTCTGAGTATTATGCTTGTAATTTTCTTTGTATTTATAACATTATTGCATACGTATATGTACTCACACACATATATGCCTAAGTATCCCTAAATAGTCATATATATTGTCTGTATTTTATTACTATTAATATTTACAGTTCCACCTCCAAAAAAATTCTTTGTAAAAGACCAATGATTAAAATATTCCAGAAAGAAACTTGAGTATGCCTTGCTGTTTTTATATTATTTGAGTCATTCCATATATGTTCTATAAGGTGATTTTTTTTCTTTGTTCAACATTTTGTTAATATGATTTCCTTTGTGCATAGCTGTAGTCAATTTATTGTTATATCTATACAGTACTCCACTGTTGGGTTTATATGGTTGTTGTTGTTGTGTGCCATCGAGTCACTTTCAACTCATAGCGACCCTATATACAACAGCTCTAAACCCTGCTCTATCCTGTGCCAATCTCACTGCCTCTGACAC
>NW_006399878.1:3159621-3160620 GCF_000299155.1 Elephantulus edwardii | reverse complement strand
AACACAGATAGACATTCTTCTGGTATTCTCTGCTTTCAGCTAAGATCCATCTAACATCAGCTACAATATCCCTAGTACCATGACCCCTTCTAAACTAGCCTGGACTTCTGGCAGTTTATATACATTTTATTTATCCATTATCATTTTGGTAGGTGTGGTATTAGCTTAAAATTTTTAGCCATTGGTTTAGCCAAATGGTTTTATAGCCATTACTTTACCCTTTCTGGTCTCCAGTTACCTTAATTGCAGAGGCATGGTCTCA
This sequence comes from Elephantulus edwardii, assembly GCF_000299155.1. Lineage (NCBI taxonomy): Eukaryota > Metazoa > Chordata > Mammalia > Macroscelidea > Macroscelididae > Elephantulus > Elephantulus edwardii. The sequence continues at coordinate 3,160,358 of NW_006399878.1, read as the reverse complement.
TAAATCAGCACATCTGGAGGATCAATATAAGAGAGCTCTCTTCACACTGGGATCTTGTATCTGACATAGCAGCTATAGGTATTATTGATGGGGACAGTTCTCTCTTATGAAGCAGGTAGCAGTCAGACTTAGCCAGCCTCACACTGCCTCTGCTCATTTTGCAGTAGGTATTTAGGTTAATTTTAGTTTTTGGTATTTCAAACAATGGTACAATTAATACTCTTGTTTATGGTACCTGGAAGAAAATTTGTTAAGTGCTGGAAAAGACTTTTATAACTGATCTTTTGATTATTAGGTCGGAGAACAAATGTGTTTATTTTGCTCAAATAAATGTTACTCTTTTACTTTTTATTTAAAGCTAACATGAAAGTATAAGAAGGAAAATTGAGAATTAATATTTAAGTACTGGAGAAGCTATGTAATGAAATCACTAAGTTTAAAACTCACTTAAATGAAGAAAAGTACTTGATAGATTCATTCCTATTTTTATTCTTAATGTTATCAAAATGAAAAATTGCTCATTCATCAAAGCTGTTCCTTTTTTGCCTGTTTTCTCTATTAGTATAAGTTTACAGTTTTGAAAGACCTATAAATACTTTGTTCTTCTGAATTTCAGAAACATCTGAACAGTAGATATTGTTTTTATTATGATTATTTCCTCTTCCTAGTAACAGTAACTAATGATTAGTGAGGTTAGGAGATTTCAAACACCATTCATTTCTGTATATGAATATATA
>NW_006399878.1:3158072-3159481 GCF_000299155.1 Elephantulus edwardii | reverse complement strand
TAATAAATATATAGAATTAGTATTTCATTAATGCGTTTTTCTACATACAGTACATCAGTACTTTTTCCATTTCTTTGTGTATACTGATTAAACTTTAACTTATTCCACAGTTCCATCTCTCCTATGCAGAGAAAGAACTCCTGGAGAGAGAGCCAAGAGGAGAAGCTCATCAGGAAGTTCTTAGGCGAGCAGCCAGAGACCTTCCCATCTACACCAGAACCATGTCTGGAGGTAAATGCCGATAATGAGCACTTTGGAACAGTGTCAGAACAATATGCTGTTGGGACTAGAAGAAAACACGTGATATACTTGAAACTGTCAAACGTTCACTTTAAATACTGTCTTGCTTCTTGGAAGTGCTGTGAAATCCTCACTTTTATAATTCTGTAAAGAAAGCAGGGGAAATGAATAACACTGTTACAGGAAAACACTCCAACCCAGGGAGCTCTGGCGGCCTGGTCGTCGGTGTTTTGCTGCTAACCCAAATGCCACGCCTCTCTGGAGTCTGTCCACCCAAACTCCAGCAGGAGTAAAATGGGTAACTGCCTCCCTTACTCAATCAAAACAAGACTGGAGTGAAATCTCTCCTGCCCACTTACTTCATTGTGATTCAGTGAAGATGTTAGAACCCTTGAATTCTTTCTTTGTAATCACATTTATTTTTAAAGGTTTCAATTTACACCTCTTCTTAGTTAGTGGGAGCTCTCCTGGAGTAGTCCATGGAGAGTTACATGGTTACTCCAGTGGCCATGTCTCTTTGGAGGTTCAAATCCACCAACCTCTTGGAAGGAGAAAGATGGACCATTTCCTCCCATGGGATTTACAGCCTTGAAATGTCACTGGAGCATCAGCTATGATTTGGAAACAACTCAATAATAAGAGGTTCTTATTTAAGAAACAATTTCTACTTGTGGCTTAGTGGTAAGGAATTGCACTACCGGTGGAAATATGTATATGGTTCAAATCCACCAGCTGCTCTGAGGATGAAATACGGGCAGACTCTTCCCATACAATTTACTTCTGGAGGGTGAGCTAACAGTTGGTTCTGACTCAATGGTTGGAACCTAAATATAAGAGTAATTATACAAACTATGGAAAGTGTAATGTAGATATTGGTGAAATTTCATTATCTATCTTTAAAACTTATAATAGTGAAAAATAAAATGACATTCATAAACTTCTGGAACAGTATCTTGTAGATAATTCAACAGTTATCCAATTAGCCAGTTATCTTAAAAACTAACACAGATGGACTGTTGATACTTTTCCACCACGCCTACCTAGAAACTTGGTGAATTTTGACCTGTCCTTCTAGTGATAGAGACAACTAGTCCTGAGTGCTGGATAGGAACTTTTAATGTTGCTAGTCTAAACTTTAGGTATAAAGTATGTATTTTTTAAAGAATATA
>NW_006399878.1:3123150-3157972 GCF_000299155.1 Elephantulus edwardii | reverse complement strand
TTCCTTATTCTTTTTTATTATAATCTTAATAAATTATAAAAATCAAATCCCTATGCACATCAAAAACAAAGAGCTCATGATATATTATACAAAATGGGTGACCCTGGAGGACATTATGCTGAGTGAAATATCTCAGTCACAAAAAGACAAATACTGCATAGTGCCACTGTTGTACAATGGGACTGACATCAGGGTTGGGGTGAGACTGAGAAAAATTGGATAAATTATGTATACTGCATTGAAACATGAGGGGGAGAACTGTTTAAAAGCAATATATGATTGGGTATTATGGCTATGACAATATGCATAGTGGAGCATAATGGGGGGATTATATACCAATGAAAGAATTTTTCTTTTATTTTTCAAAGAGAAGAGTGAATGCAGGGGGAGGGGGCAGGGAGAAAAATGCAACAATGAATTAATGGAAATCCAAAATCTCTGTAAATTTTCATTAAAATTAATAACATTAAAAATTTTTTAAAACCCCAAACTAACACACATAGACCATTGATATTTTTCCACCGAGTCTACCTAGAAACCCAGTGAATTTTGACCTGTCCTTCTAGTGATAGAGGCAACTAGTCCTGTGTGATTTTAGGAACTCTTAATGTTGATAGTCTAAATTTTAAGTATAAAATGTTTTCTAGAATATGTATTTTTAAAAGAATGTAATGTATTCCATTTTTCTTTTTTATCGTGATCTTAATAAATTATAAAAATCAAATCTCTATTCACATCAAAAACAAAGAATTCATGAAATAAAAAATGGGTGACCCCGGAGGGCATTATGCTGAGTGAAATATCTCAGTCACAAAAAGACAAATGCTGCATAATGCCGCTGTTGTACAATGGGACTGACATTGGGGCTGGGGAGAAACTAAGAAAAGAGGAGATAAATAATCTATACTGCATTGAAACAGATGAGAGAGAGAACTGTTTAAAAGGAATATAGGATTAGGTATTTCTTTCATGACAAGATTACAGGAAAAGAAATGCATAGTAAAGTGAACTGTAAACCTCGGGTGGCAGGAGTTTGTTATAACAATGACAGAATTTTTTTTCTTTTCAAAGAAAAAAACTAACTTGGGGGAGGGGTGCGTAGGGAGGAAAATGTGCAACAATGAATGATGAGGGAAAAAGTAAATGGAAAGAATATGCTGTAAAACTACATATGTCATATTAAAAAATCATTACTAATAAATAAAAACTTCTTCATTAGCATTCTTATATTTTTATATTTATTCCCAATTCACTTTGGAGTTATAATTGGACATAACTTTGAAAGTCTCACACAGTGTTTATCTTGCTTGTTTTCATTGCATCTCCATGTACAAGTGGCAATTTCCTGAGTCAAAATATTATCAATAGTTCTACCAATGAGGATTATTTGCATTTTAGTTCTCTCCTGCCCTCAGTCTTTGAGTATGAAAAAAAAAGTAAAGATTTTTGACTTGGAAATTAACCATTGGAGATAATGTAATTAATTATCTTTATCTAACTGCTAACAAGTACTGAAGAGCAATGGTGTCTCTCTGGAGACTAAGGTGCATCTGATACAGGCTATGGTTACATAAATGAAAATTATGTTTTCATATATATTTCATATATGGAAGCACTTCTTCCAGTAATCACTCCTATTCTGTACCATGCCCAACAGAGAAGTTGTGAGATTTTTTCCCCCCAGTGTAAACAATTATAGAATATATTTATAAATTTCTAACATAATTTTTTAAAACTTTCTTTTTCTGGTTTTTTTTTAACTGGTTTGATTACAAAGTTTGTATACATTGTGTTTCACACTATTCTTCATTTACATTGTGTTTCATATAATCATTCTCATGCATTATGTTTTATAAAATTAATCTCCATTAGACCTTGCCCATCATTACGCTGTCTTTTTGCCTGGGCCCTTCCCATTTGCTTTCCCTCCTCCCTCTACCCACCATACTGTGCAGCCCTATGTTTTTACCCCAGCCTATCCTCAACCCTCTGCTCATCTCCACTTGAGTTCCTGTAAATGTTTTATTAGTTATCCTTCTATTTTTACAATAATTGTCTTATGAAGTGTTTGTCCTTAGGAGACTGAGTGAGTTCTTTGAGTGTATTCTTACCTTGCCTTCCTAGCTGTGTACAGTACATATAAATACATTCATTTACGTGAGGGGGGTATTGTGTTAACTCTGATGGAAATGGACTTTTTGTTTTTCAAGGTATCTCACTCCATGCTTATATTGTACACAATTACTTGATTATTTTAATGTATTTAGCTTTTCTAATTTAATTTTTTTATTATTAATTTTAATGAAAGTTTACAGAGACTTTCAATTTTCATTCATTCATTGTATTTTTCTCCCTGCCCACCCCTCCCTCCACCTCGCTCTTCTCTTTGAAAAGTTAAAGAAAAATTTTTTTCATTAGCACAATTCCACCACCACCTCCCCCCAGTACACTCCACTATGCAACCTTCATTCTGGACTCTTGTCATGACCATAATACCCAATCATACATCGCTTTTAAACTGTTCTCTCCCTCTTCTGTTTCAATGCAGTATACATAATTTATCCATCTTTTCTCAGTCTCACCCCAGTCCTGATGTCAGTCTCGTTCTACAATAGTGGCACAATGCAGTATTTGGGAAATGGACTTATTTTTAACCTTTGTGTTCCCACTGATTAATTGAGAATGCCTTGGAATCATTTCACCAATAGATCACTCTATTTCTTTGAAAAATCTCCTGAGAACTGTGACTGCAGCAAGCCATTGCACTTTTATATTTAAACAGATTCAAACATCTTGTTTTATAAAATTTAAATTCAGTGTGCTATTTGGGATAGACGATAATGTCTTTTAATTGTGTATTCAGTGCAATTTTGACTCTAAGGCTTTTTGTTCCCAGCAATCCGATATTGTGACAGATGCCAACTTATAAAACCAGACCGTTGCCATCATTGTTCCGTCTGCGATAAGTAAGAGAGCCTTTTACTACTTTTCTCGCTTATTTGGAGCGTCTCCTCTTCTTCCTATTTGTGCTTCTGAGACATTTGCTTGGAAATGATACAGTAATTTACATTACGAGGATGGCTTAGGGCCATAGTTCTCTCTCGTTCTCTCATAAAATTCCATGATTTTCTAATATTACAAAACATAGATTGAATTCTATGTGAAACTTGTTTAAATATGTTTGTGAAATGCTCAATTTTTAGTAGTTCTAACATGACTGGTTCAGTGCAGCAAACACTTTTTCTAAGATAATTTTCCATTTTTATAACCATTATTAATCAACTTTGTAATAGTCAAATGTCAGTATATATTTAAGGAGCTCTGGTAGGCTGGGGATAAGAAGCTGCACTGCAATCCCAAATGTACACGGTTCAAATCCACCAGCTGCTCCACAAAAGAAGGATGGACAGTCACTTCTCGTGTGATTAACTGCCTCTAAAAACTCATTGGAGGGTCAGCTGTGAGTTGGTTCTGATTTGATGGCACACAACAACAACAACAATAGTGTATGTTTAATATATTACAATTCAATATTATATGAAAAATTTTGTCTAGAAGATTTATAAGTATGCTGATATTTTATACTTTCTTTAATGTAAAACTACTGTGTAGTATTTTCTTGTTTTGTGAAAGTGAATTATTTTATTTAGACTTTAAATATAAGATTTTCTTATTATACCATAGTTAAAATTAGTTATATATAGTGTTTATAATAGATGAACACTGGATGTTACTCCATTTACAGGCAAATATTTTTGGAATATTTTAGTTGTACAATTCCTTTGCAATAGCTGTGCTATATACAATATTTTTTAAAAATTCAATATGATATTTGAAGGGTATTGTATCATGTTTTGTTTTACTTTTCAGATGCATTTTGAAGATGGACCATCATTGCCCGTGGTGTGTATGGCTCTACAGTTAAACAAGTTTTTCCTACACTCAATGGCAGTGCATTTTGGCATTATGCAGTGAGACTATATACAAAGACATAAAATCTGTAATCCTTATAACGTGACAAATATACACATGAATTATCCATTTGAGAAAGGAGGGAAGTAAATCTCATAAAATTTAGTGTAGGGCCAAAGCCACATAGCAGTGTTTTGGATTACAAAGGCTCTATTCTCTCTCATATTCCAATGTTCTTTTTTCCATTTTAGATTCAGACAGCAGTGGCCCTGGAACAGCCAACAGATTGTCCCCACTGAATTTAAACAGCAGATAAGGGGGCTATTTCCTAGGATGTCTTTTGTTCATCCAAATGAAGTTATTCTATTTCTAAAAGAAGGACACTCAAGATTCAACAAGTTATCTTTTTTTTTCAAATCGAGCCTACATAAATCAGTAAAATATCTAATCGAAAATGTTTTAAAGAGTTGTTCATTGACTAACAATAATCCTCTAGCATATGCTGTACATACCATTGAGAATGCTACACATGCATTGTTGTTGTGTACTGTCAAGTCAGAATCTACTTCATAGCTGACCCTCCAGCAGGTTTTCTGAGGCAGTAAATCACACAGGAGGAGGCTGCCCATTTTTCTTCTGGGTATTGAAGAATTGAACTGTGTGCCTTCCTGTTGTCAGCGCAACTCCTTGCCACGAGATCATTATAAAGCACTAAAGTATTTGGTCTTTATTTATTTTATCTCTCCAATATTTCCTGGAACTGACTTGGCAGATTACATGATGCTTTTTTTCCAAATTTTTTTTTTACATGATGCTTTTTAAATAGAAGTTCAAACAAGCTATATTGGATGTTATAAAATCTATAATCAAAACAATTTATTTTCTGTAAAAGTGCTTCTCTATTTAATTCAAAACCAGCTTCCTACATTCCTCTCAAGGAAAAACAATCTTTCCTCTATCCCTTCCAATTCCGCCATTGCACAAAAGAGTCATTGACTTGCACCCACATGGCTCAAAGTCTTACAGCCCAGCTTTGTCTGGCCTTTGTTTCCTCTTGAAACTGATACTGAAGTAAAAGGAAAATCCTCTTCTTAATAATATCTTTTTGTAACAGGATACAATTACACTAGGCTCATAGGCAACCATGTCCAGTATTTTTTCCTAAATTATTTTACTGCAGTAGGAGGCAGTCTCAGTAATCGGTTTGTTATTCACATTGGAATCTTTAGAGCTTCAAATGCAACTGTTTTCATGCAGTGCATACTTGTAATTTGTTACTTCTTCATAAATTTATTTGCCATATAAAAGGCTTTTATGATACAAAATTATTGAGTCTCATGCTATTTCCTTTATGGTGTAAATGTAAATATTTTTCTTGGGCGTAGATATACATTAAAAAAATTCAAGAAGGAAAAATATTTATTAGCAAAGTCAATAGGGAGTAAAATGATCTTACAACATTAGAAAGGGAACAGAGACATTTGAGGAAAGGAAAGCATAGACATAGACTTTATGCAGGATAATCATTATACCAAATAATGGAGATATTTTTCAAGCAATGAAGATGTTAGCCATTTCCAACTTACATTTACACAAGATCATCCGGTGTTTTTACATTTATACAAGATCATCAACTGTTTTCATGGAGGGGAAAGCAAATTTGGATTCAAAAGCATGCCATAAAATATGCTTTATTTGTGTTACATTTATTACTATAGCAGTGTAAATTCTTTGCCTTCCCTACCTCCTTTCCCGCCAGCACAAACAATAACATTTTAGAGTAAGAACCAAGAATCTCCTAACTCTTTGTAGAATGTAAAGCTGGCTTTCAAAATATTTGTTTTACAGATAAATAAAATGAAATCCTAATCAGTATTTTACTTCCTCAAGGCCACATGCTTATTTAGTGTCAGACATGTATTATGACCCTGGTGGTGTGGCTGTGATAAGCTGGTTGCATCAGTGGCATACTTACAGGAAGGTGCAAGGTGTAGTTTTTAAGACATATCATCTTATTTAGGGAAAGTTGAGAGATTTTAAATTACTGAAGCACAGGTGGAAATCAAGCTCAAAGATAAATTAGAGGAAGAATTTTATAAATTTCTCTAATCATCATACTGTTTTAAGGTTTGTCACAGGGCCTATCCTTTTAGGCATTTGTGCATTTGTAGTCTGTACTTGAACATGAAATACATGAAATAATTTTCATGAATGATCAAAATAATTACAGATCAAATTCTGAAAGCCTAGACATAGAACTTAGTAAATTTTTTTAAATATTCGTATGTATATAGTTACTGTATAAACTATCCTTAGAGAAATGCATATAAATTTAAAATGCTATCAGTCTAACACAGGATTTTGTTGGAGCAAGTGTTTTACAAAGGAAGATGTAAAATTTATTTGTAATGTTCCTTCTGTTTTGTTGACAGGGTGAACAATTGTGTTGGATTTTCAAATTACAAATTTTTCCTCCTTTTCTTGGCATATTCCTTGCTCTACTGCCTTTTTATCGCTGCTACGGATTTACAGTATTTTATCAAATTTTGGACAGTAAGTCATTACTCTGCTACATTTTCTCAGAAAAACTATATAATATTTTTTACAGTAATGACTTCTTTCAGACATTGATTGCACAAAATAAAGTTCATTTATACAGTAAGAAATTGTTTTCAGTTCTTAAAAGCTGTTTTATTTACAAAATATAAAAATAATTTCAAAATTTTTCTCTATATATCTTGAAATTTAATTCACTATTACTTGATTAGGCTATAGACAACTCATTTGTTTTCCCCGTTCATAGGTTTTTAAATGGAAGCAAATGCAAATTTAAAATTTAAGTTCTTTAAATATGCAGAAATAGCCCTGTGAATACCAAATGATGGTTAAAAATAATAGGCTATCCTAACAGTCTGCTTATTAATTTAATTCTATTAAATAATCCTTTCTTTTGATAAGACATTCTGAATCAATAGATCATTTATGTAAGACATCAACTAGATTCTATACCAAAGCTTCATAGAGCATCTGCAATGTACCAGCTTTATAGTAAAGCAGCAGGAATGCACAGGTGAATGGCCATGCTACTCGCATTCAGGGATCCTTTGAATTTCCAGCCTAAAGAATGATCCCTAGGGAATGTCAGAGATAATACTACCAACTCTTCCTCATTTCAATAGATGACTTAAGAAACATACTTAAAAAGTAGTGACCAACCAACCTTTGCACTGTGTTGACTCTGCTGACTGACAGAAGAAGCCATCAAAGAAGACTTCATGACCTGTGTCAATCTGACAGGTGCTATAGGATTTTTTTAAACAGTCAGAGGAGTGACCTCCTGCAGCTTTACTAAATGTTTCCAGCTCTAGCCTTCATTCTAGAGTCTCGTCTCTTTTGGCACATAAACAGTAAGAGTCAAACTGAAGTTGAGATAGACGTGGTAAAGTTTATTTTAGCGAGGTGGTATACACTAGTGTTGACCTCTTCTGTAGCACTGCTATTCAAATAGTTGGATGCATTATTGTGAATATGTTAACTATTTGTATTCTTGTAGCTAATGCTGTTGTTTGTGATAATATAAAACATCAATGAAAACAATAGCTAGATTAGGCCTAATAAACTTCATTTTCTGGCAATATAATAAGGCTATTTAAGTACATATGAATCTGTAACATATTAACAAAATATATTCAGATAGTGGATTAAAAACAGTATTTTCTAGTTCCTTTTTTGTGATCTTTACCACTATAAATACATGTGCATGCTACCATGCAACCATAAATATTCTGTTTTGATTATTCAGACCAAAATATATTTCCCAAATTTTAATGTCTTTTCCATATATATGTCTGTTATAGTAAATATTTCTTTTATTCTGATTATATGTTTTATACACACACACATAAATATATATCATCCTATATAAGTTGCTGTTGTTATATGCTGTTGAGTAAAAGAAACAACAAACATTATCAACAACAACAAAAATACTTACCAGTTTATTTACAGGAGTAGGGAGAATACTTTTCTCATTGACATATTATTTTATTTTATTCCTTTCTTTGTAGAATGGCCTACCTGATACCCAAGCCAAGTTCCATATTATGTTTTTATTCTTTGCTGCAGCCATGTTTTCTGTCAGCTTGTCTTCTCTGTTTGGCTATCATTGTTGGCTAGTCAGCAAAAATAAGTCTACATTAGGTGAGTATCTGATTCTGCAGTTCCCTAAATTTTAAACTGACCTATAGATATCCTCCCAGAGTTGTCATGTAACTAAATGTCACCCAGTCCTGAAGTGATAAGAATCATTCTTATTTCCTAAGCTTTTCAATGAGTTGTGACTTGGTGATTCATTCATTCATTCCCTATGTGTATCAGTTGTCCACTGTATGTAAAGCATTGTGCATACACAATGGTGAGCAAAGGCAAAACAGTCTAGTGGGAGACAGGAGACACAAACAATTAGTAATCAAAGAGAAAAGTAATTACAAAATGCAAAATGCTTTGATGGAAGCAAAAAGGATGGAACCAAAGTTAGGAAACCTGTTTAGATACAGTGTTTAGTATTTAAACTAAGTATTTCACTTAAGACCAGTAGTACAAAATATAGCACACTCACCACTCCATTGCCAAAAAACTCCCACAAAAAGTCAACAAATTACCCAAAAACATTGCTATCAAGTTGATTCCAACTCAGAGTGACCCCGTACCATAAAGTAGAACTGCCTAATAGGCGTAGGGATTCCACGGCTGTAAACCTTTAGAGAAGCTCACTCCCACACTTTCTTCTCTGGAATTATCGATGGGTTCAAACTACTGACCTTTTGGTTAGCAGCTGACCATTAGCCACGGTGCTAGAATAAAAAAGAGCCATCACTGGAAAGGTCCAGACAATCCAGGGAGAGCGAAGTCATCAATAAATAGGTCCAGATGGTCTCAGACAGAAAAACAGCATCTTCAAAGGCCCCACAGTATGGGATGGTGTCACAAATGTAAAAGGAAATTTATATTTGCAAACATTTCTTTATTTATTTTGATAGAGAGATAAATCGATATTTCAACAACATATTAAGTAGGTAACCTAATTTTAAACCTTAAGGGACTAGAAAAAGAAAAGTAAATTATATTCAAAATTAGCAGAGATAAATGGTGAAGCCACTTTCATCTATAAAATAATTTTTACCAAGATGCCAGATTCATTCAATGAGGTAAAAACCAGTCCCTTAAAAAACAAAAACAAAAAAACCCAAAAAACCACAACATATCAGGACAACTAGATAGCCAAATGTAATACATGAAATTTGACCCTCATCTTCTACCAGATGTAAATATTAACTCAAAATAAATCCATGATCTAAATGTAAAAGCCCCAAACTAAAGATGGGCAATCTCCTCTCATGCAATTAATTGCCTCTGATAATCTGCTGGAGGGTCAGCTATGGGCTAATTCCGACACACTGATACACAACAGCATGGGAGTAAAATGCAGTAATTCTACATGCACTTGAATTCAGCAATAGATTCTTAAATAGGAAACCAGAAGCATTAACAAAAGGAAAAGCAGATAAATTGAACTTCTTCAAAATTTAAAACTATTGTGCATCAAAAAGCATTATCATGTGTCTGTTTGCCATCTGAATATCTTCCTCTGTGAAAATTCTTTCCATATCTTTTGCCCATTTTGTAATTGGGTTATCAGTCTTTTTCTTGTGGAGGTCTGTAAACTATGTTATGAGACTCTTGTCTCAGATGGTATTACTAAATGTTTGTTCCCATTCTGTAGGTTTTATTTTCACCCTGTTGGAAAAAGTTTTTCATGCACACATGGATTTAATCTTTAGAAGGTCCCATGTATCAATTTTATCTTCTTCAGATTGTGCATTTCTGGCTGTATTTGGCATTTTCTTTATACCTTGGACTAGCACTTCGAAGCTTGATCCCAGTTTGTCTTTTATGAACATTATGGTTTGGGGCTTTACTCTCAAGTCTCTGATCCACCTTGAGTTGATTTTTGTGTATGGTGTGAGATGTGTATCCTGTTTCAGCTTTCTGCAGGTGGAAGTCCAGTTTGGCCAGTACCATTTGTTGAAGAAGTTATCATTTCCCCAATTAATAGCTTTGATTTCCTTGTCAAGTATCAATTAACCATAGATAGCTGGGTCTATTTCTAGGTTCTTAATTCTGTTCCATTGATCTATGTGTCTGTCATTGTACCAGCTGTCTTACTACTTCCATGTAGTATGTTTTAAGGTCAGGAAGTACTATGCCAAATCACTGGCAATAAGAGAGATGCAAATCAAAACCACAATGAGGTACCATCTCACTCCAGTGAAAGTGGCAAAGTTTAACAGGCCAGCAAGTAATAAATGTTGGGGAGTATGTGGTGAAAAAGGAACTTTTATACATTATTGGTGGGATTGTAAAATGGTACAACCATTTTGGAAGGCAGGTTGGTACTTCCTCAAAAAGTTGAACATAGATATTCCATGTGACCCAGCTATTCCACTACTTGGAATATACCCTGAAAAAAATGAGAACTGAAGCACAAACTGAAGTTTGTACACCAATGTTCATAGCAGCATTATTCACCATCACGGGAACATGGAAACAGCCCTAATATCCAACCACAAATGAATGGATTGAGAAATTATGGTACATTCACCCAATGGAGTACTATGCAGCATGCGGGAATAATAGCTTTGTAAATCAGTACCTAATTTGGGAGGGACTGGAGAGTATTATGCTGAGTGAACTAACTCAGTCCCACAAGGATAAATACTGTATAAAACTTTTATTGCATAAGGATCCAAGAGGGGTGGGAGAGGTTGGAAGCAAAGGGATGTGGATGTGCAGGGGAAGGGGAGATTAATCATGGGATTGTACAATTTGATGGGGGCGGGGTGAGGGAAATTGGAAGAATTTGTTTTTAAAAACAATGTAATCATATTTTATAAATAAACTAGTAGAAAATTTTTTTTAAAAAAGCAATATCAAGAAAGCAAAAAGGTAACCTACAGAATAAATCTGTACATTTTAGATATATGATAAGGATCTCAAAATATAAAGAACTCTTACAACTCAACAACAGAAGACAACCCCCCCCCCAATATGGACAAAGAACTTGATAAATGTTTCTCAAAAGAAGATCTATAGATGGTCAATAAGTACAACAAAAGATGCTCAATATCATTACCTGAGAAACGAAAATCAAAGCCACTAAATACCTGATATAACAGTAATTTAAAAATAAAAATAAAGAAAAATAACAAATAAGAGGATTTATAGAAATCGGAATTCTCATATATTGCTGAAGGGAATGTAGATCACTATAGAATATAGATTGACTCAACATTTCATCGTCATTCAGCTGAGATGGAATTGACTCACAGCTGACCCTCCAGCAGGTTTGCAGAGGTTGTTAGTCCCACAAGAGGAGATTGCTCATCTTCCTGGAATGCAGAGAAATGGATTGACATTTTCCCAATATGTAACTATCTCCAAAGTATGATATAATTTGATAATCCCATTCTAAAGTATGTACATGAGATAATTAAAAACAGATGTTCAAAAAGAAAGCTATTCAGAAATACAGTAGCATTATTCACAATGGCTAAAAGATGAGAACAATCCAAATGTGCATCAACAGGAGAACAGAGAGAAAAGATAATCTGCATACAGTTGAAGATTATTTTATGCTGTCCAATTGGAACCAAGTCATAGCTGTCCCTCCAGTGAGTTTTCAGGGGCAGTAATTTGTATGGAAGGAGACTGCCCATCTTTCTCTTGTGGAGCAGATGGTAGATTTGAACCATATGCCTTTGAGATGGCAGCAAATGTTCTCATACAACAATGTGGATAAATCTGGGAAATGTTATATTGCATGGAAGAAACCAGGCACAAACATAACAACATGTATTGCTAAATTACATGATTTGTGTGAAGCATCCACATAGCTAATTCCACAGAAAAGCAAGCAGATTGGGGTTGTCAGGGCCTTGGGGTTATAGTGAAGTATGGAGTGACTGCTTGGTAGGTATGTTGTTACTTTTGGATATGAAAATATTTTGTGACTTGATAAAATAGTTGTTCACTATTTTGAATAATGTGAAGTGATACGGAATTAGACACTTTTAACTTGTTAGCTTTATATTATATGACTTTCACTTCACTTATTACAATAAGTCTTTAAAAGCCCTTCATAAAAAGGCCTAGGTGTTTTTGAGAAATTAAACATGACTTCAATATTTTACACAATAAATTATATTAAGCATCACTAGAAAAGATGAAGAATTTGTGAAATACTGTACTACAGAGATGAATCTAGAGCAAATAATGCCAAGTGACATAAGTAAATAAATAACTTAAGGGAAATCATGGCTTTTTTTTCTCCTTCTGTGGCCATTGCTGAAGCAGCAGTGGTCAAAATGAAATTCAGTTCTTAAGTGACTTCAGACCAAAGCAAAAACCATAAAAGGCATTTTAATGCACCTTCCCACATATCTTCTCCTCTGTCCAAGAAGCTGAGACAGAAAAACAATGTATAGTCCGTGCACATCTGAAAGGATGATGAATTTCAAATTGTACAAGGGTACTATAACGGTAAGCAAACCGGCTAAGTAGTCCAGGTGTATAGAAAGAAGTGCCATCTCCACTGAACAGGTGCAGCAAGATAAAGCTAATGGCATAACCGTCCAGGTGGGCATTCACCTCAGCAAAGTGTCTATCACTAGGCTAATAATGGACAACAACAGAGAAAAGATCCTCAAACATAAAGCCAAATCTCACCAGGTAGGAAAAGAAAAGGGCAAATATATGGAAGAAACAAGAAGATCAGGACTAAAATATTATTGTGCACACTTCATTAAAAACCAAAAATGAAACACAAAAATGAGAATTAAGTAAATGGTGTATACTGCACTAAAAAAAAAAAAGGTTCAAGGCCACAAAATAAAAGAAGGGAAGGTTTACACACAAACCAATATTGGAGGGTTACCTGAGACTAGAAGTAAGGAGAGAGGAACAAAAATTAATAGACAAGTTAGGTGAAGGGAAAGACAATATACAGTAAGGGATAATTAGACATTACATTAACAATTTTTGGCCAAGGACTGCAGCCTTCAATATGGACTGAAGCACAACATCAAGAAAACAAAGGTTCTCCCCACTGGGATGATTGACAGCATCATCATAGATGGTAAAAAGATTGAGATTGTTAAAACCTTCCGTTTGCTTGGCTCCGCAATCAACACTCTTGGTACCAGCTAGCCAGAAAATTAAAAGACGAATTGCATGCGGGGGAAGAAGAACAAACTGGGGAGGAGGATAGAGAGAATGGTGCAGCAATGAAGGAATGGAAACCCAAAATCCCTGTAAATGTTCATTAAAATTAATAAAATTTAATAATAATAAAAAAAAAATAAAAGACGAATTGCATTGGAAAAGTTTGCTGTCAGAAACCTCTCCAAAGTACTGATGCTCTCCAAAGAGCAACAATATCAGTCTGGAGACAGGCCTTGGTCTTTGCAATTACTTGCTGTGCATCAGAAAGCTTGACAATGACTAGGGATGATAAAAGGAGAATTAATGCAGTTGAGCTGTGCTACTGGAGAAGAGTATTGAATATACCATGGACTGCTAGGAGAACAAACAGGTTCATCCTGAAGAGAGTGAATCCAGGCTGCTCCTTGGATGCAAGGATTCTGAAGCTTCATCTTACATACTTTGGACATGTGGCAAGGCGGGATCAGTCCTTGGAGAGCGATGTCATGTTTGAGAGGGTGGAGGGACAGCACAAGAGGAAGACCCTAGATGAAATGGATTCAGTGATTGGGGTAATGGGGTATGTGTGTCAGAGACAGTAAGATTGGCACAGAATAGAGCAGGGTTTAGGGCTGTTGTACATAGGGTTACTGTTAGTCGCAGGTGACTCAACAGCACATAACATTATAAAAATAAAATGTCTTTTAAATAGTAAATTGTTTTTAGGAGGGGTTTCTTTCCTAGAAATGTCTGGATTTAACTTAAAGCATTGAAAGACTTGTTTAAATGTGTTAGTTCTATTTTTTAAAAAAATGTATAAAAATGAATATGACGGGTAGGGAGAAAGGGATGGGGGTATTGTATACTAATGAAGGAATTTTTTCTCTTTTTCTTTTCGGAGAGGGGAGCGAACTGGTGGGGAGGGGTGGGCAGGGAGAAAAGTGCGGCAATGAATGAATGGAAATCCAAAACCTCTGTAAATGTCTATTAAAATTAATAAAAAAAGAAGAATAAATGAATATGACATAAGGTTTCAAATGCTAAGAATCTTTAAATAACCATTTTTTAAAAAAAATATTAATTTACCTCTAGTTAAATTTATTTTTTTCTTTTTTCACAGTATAGATAAAATGATACATTTTTTTTGTTTGTACTCTAAAAGTGAAAATTTAAATTCTGGCTAAAATTGACAAAATTGGTTAAAAAATATTATATGTTCTTGTTATATACCATAGAGTTGAAACTGACCCAGTTTCTGGTGAGTTTTCAGAGGCAATTAATCCCATGGGAGGAGATTGCCCATCCTTCTCCCACACAGCACAGCTTCTTATCACTAGGCCATCAGAGCTCTGTACCCCTTCATCTATTTACTCATCCAAAGATCAAGATTAAAGGTGTTTTCCCTGATTTTCTACAGTGCATATGTGCTGCTATATTAAGAAAAGATTTCCCTAAAAGGTACAATAGACATAAACATATCTATGATAGTTTAAAAATATCACCACCAATAATGTCAAATGGATTCTAACTACTATCAACCCTCCACTGGTTTTGCAAGGCTGTAAATCTTTATGAGAAGAGATTAGTCATCTTTGAATCGGTGCAACTGGTAGATTTCTTTTTTTATTATTATTATTAAATTTTATTAGTTTTAATGAACATTTACAGGGATTTTGGGTTTTCATTCCTTCATTGCTGCACCATTCTCTCTACCCTCCTCCCTAATTTGTTCTTCTTCCCCGCCATCCGAATGTCAGTTTTAATTGTCCAATTGCCACAGTGCTTGTCAAAGTCAGTTCTGATTAATCTCCTTTGTCGGTGTGTCCTTTGCCATTCCCTATCACTCCTCCCTGAGAGAGACTTCACCCTGATTCATAAGGAAAAGGGGATGGAGTATTCTCTTAGCTACTTCCTGCTGAAAAGGGATGCTGTGGGTTTCAGGGTGAAGATCTTCTCTCACTACTCTAAAGGGCCCCTTTGGCAGTAGGAAACACATAGACTATTATGGAGATTGATTTTGGAATTTAGATGCACTCTTATTGATTGTGCTTGGCCAGACATGATCATATCCTTGAAGATGTATCATGGGGGTGTTGCAACCTAGATGACACAAATTTAATAAGTTATGAGTACATGAGTAAAAAATTATGGAAAAGTAAAAGAAAAGATTCTTTCATTGTTTTACAAACCCTTCCCCGGGTCCCCTCCACCATGTAGCCATCGCTCTAGACTCCTGTCATGACCGAAATACCTAGTCACATATCTCTTTTAAACAGTTTTCTCCCTCCTCTGTTTCAGTGCAGTATACATTATTGAACCCATCTTACTCAGTCTCTCCCCAACCCCAAGGACAGTCCCATTCTACAACAGTGGCATCATGTAATATTTGTCCTTTTGTGACTGGGATATTTCACTCAGCATAATGTTCTCCAGAGTCAACCATTTTGAATAATATTGCATGAGTTTCTTGTTTTTTAATGCAGCATAGTATTCCATTGTGCGAATATACCACAGCTTCTCTAGCCATTCGTTTGTTGATGGGCACTTAGGTTGTTTCCAACTCCTTGCTATTGTGAACAAAGCTGCAATAAATATGGATGTGCATATATCTGCTTGGGTGTCAGCTATGGTCTCTTCAGGGTATATTCCCAGTAGTGGAACTGCTGGGTCAAATGGTATCTCTATTTGCAACTTTTTGAGAAAGCGCCATACTGCTTTCCACAGGGGCAACTGGTAGATTTAAACTGCTGAGTTTTGGTTAGCAGTGTAATACACAACAACACACTATACTACCAGAACTCCTTATTTCAAGTATTGTTATGTAACTGTTGAATCATAACAGATTCATAGCTGACCCTTCAGTAGATTTCCAAAGGCTTTAAATTGCACAAGAGAAGATTGCCTATCTTTCTCCTGTGGATTCGAGCCATGTACCTTTGGGATGACAATATAATTTCTTACCATTGGGCCACTAGAGTGTATATAACTTATATTGCAGGGCAGTTGATAGGGACTGTCACAAGAAGCTCACCATTGGGAGTTTTACTTATTTAATTCAAACATTTCTAAGTGGGTTACTGAGCCTTGGTGGCACAGGTTGGACTGCTAACTGAAAGATTGTTTTGTTGTTAGGTGCTACTGAGTTGAGTATGGTAGACATTTCAAATTCACCAGCTGATCAAGGGAAAAAGATGAGGCAGTCTCCTTCCATTAAGATCTACAGCGTTGCGTTGGAATCGAAAAAAGTAGCAGTGGGGTGAGTTTTATTTGGCTTTAGTAGCTTTCCTCTTTGTTAATATGATTTCTCTACCGTCTTTTCTAGAGGCATTCCGGAGCCCAGTATTTCGTCATGGAACAGATAAGAATGGATTCAGCTTGGGTTTCAGTAAAAATATGCGGCAAGTTTTTGGTGATGAGAAGAAGTATTGGTTGCTACCCATTTTTTCAAGGTACTTTATGACCAAATTTTAAACTAAATTTTAAACTAATGTAAGTAATCTGACGAAATGTCAAGGTAAGGTTTATTGTTAGATAATGCTACATGGAACTTAGAACTTTTTTTTTAAGGAAGGCATTATTTTATGATTTATTCTCACCGTCTTGTGGACATCAGTTAACGTATGACATCTCTGCATATATAAATGCTTTTACA
Organism: Elephantulus edwardii; assembly: GCF_000299155.1. Lineage (NCBI taxonomy): Eukaryota > Metazoa > Chordata > Mammalia > Macroscelidea > Macroscelididae > Elephantulus > Elephantulus edwardii. The sequence continues at coordinate 3,141,150 of NW_006399878.1, read as the reverse complement.
TCAAGTGTCTGTTGTACACATTCTGGCTGATATATTGCGTATTATCTCTTAGACATCAGCATTTTAACAGAGTTTTACTATTATATTCTTCATGCTTCTATTACAGATCTCTCTTTTTATTATAGTCTAGGTGATGGCTGCTCTTTTCCAACTTGCCTTGTTAACCAGGATCCTGAACAACCACCTACACCTGCAGGACTGAATTCATCAACTAAAAAGTAACCATATAAATCTGGTTTATAATTATAGATGTTTTCTTATTTTATTTCCTATTAAGGAATTGTATCCTCTTCTATTGTACATCCCTTTAAAAATATTTAAAGCACCTAAGCACCTAAGGTAATTATCACAATGGTTTGCACTAGGAGTGAAGGATTGGGTAGTGGCATATAGGAAGCTTATATGTGTAAAATTCTGTTTATTACTTGGGTGGCAAATAAGCAGGTATTTCTTTACTATATGTTTTGATTAACTAAATAAAAGTGATTACATTTTTATTAAAGTGTAGTGCTTAAAAGAAAAAAAGTTTATACATCAAAATTAGCCTTCCAGTGCTTAGGTAAGCAAAAAAAGTAAAAAAATTTCTCTCTGATGCCCAGTGTTCTTCCCAGCTGTGATAACTGTTATAAGAGCAGCAGAGAACTATAAATGTTCATTAAAATTAATAAAATACAATTTTAAAAATTCGCTAAAAAATAAAATAGCACAGAAATGATCCTGGAACAGTCTTTTGAAGGTACATCGTACATGGGGCTCAGGGTCAGGAGTGTCTTTCTGAAAGGGCTTGAGGGAGTGAGAATAGCAAAGCCTTTCACTACCCCAGAGCAGAAAACAGATAAAGAGCCCATAACCCAGCCCATGGTGCCTCTGGAGACACATTAGCAGCAAGAAGTTTGTTTATTCATTGTTGACTCACAGACTTTACTTACAGTGTGGTACTGAGAATGGAGTTTATTAGGGAAATACATTGGAGAGTGGGGAAGGCAAAAAATATCATCCAATTAAAAAGCCAGAGTTTTGCCCAGTAGTCCTAAAGCACAATTCCCCAGTTAGTCCAGACTTTGGTTTCAGTTCAGCCATCAAATCCAAATAAGCCAGCAAGGTTTGTCTCAGAGCATTTATAATTCAGCTTCTCCTTCAAGCATTTGGCAAGAACAGCAAAAACCTTTAACTGTGGTCTATCTCAGGAATTCTCTGGTTATACTTTGTAATATTTTCTCCACACAATGCTACAGTCTCTCAACCACCATCACTAGGGTCTCACTCTCAACAGGATCTTGCTCCAGTCTTCCTCAAGTCTTACATTCTATCGCTTATCCTAGTCCTCCAGCTATTGATTATCTGCAAGAACATGTGTCTAAGGCAGCTGGAGACCAGAGAGGGCTAAGGTAATGGCTAAAAAAAACTAACATTAGGCTAGCACTACAAGGTCAAATGGAATCCCAGACACCCTTGAAAATTGCAGTATGTGCCATTTTTTATCAGTGCCAATTGCTGTGGTGTTGATTTTGACTAATGATGACCATATGTGTGTCAAAGTAGAAATATATATTCCTTATTATTTATTTTTTAGAGTAGATTATCATTCCATTCTTCTGAAGTATCTCTGGGTCAATTAAACCTTCCAGCCTTTTTTGTTAACAGCCAAATGTATTAACCATTTGGACCACCGGAGGATTCTGTCATATTCTTCTTGCTGTTGATAGGCTCAGTTGAGTTCTTTTCAATGCATAGCATTCCTGTGTTCAAGAGAATGAAATGCTGACTGAAACTGATCCTTCTCCACAATTGCTGTTACTTTTGAGCCCATTGGTAACAACCACTTTGTCAGTTTATTTTAAGAGTCTGTCTCTTGTTCAGTAATCTTCTACTTTACTAGGTATAATGTCTTTCTCAGGGACTGGTTCATCTTGATAATATGTCTAGAGTACATGAAATGAAATCTTCCATCCTCATTTCTAAGGAGTATTCTGGCTATAAGTTCTCCAAGACAGGTTTGTGTTTGTTTTTTTCTTAGCAGTTCAGACTGTATTAAATATTTTTTGCAAATGGTATCATTCATCTCTATCTCTTCAATATTCATTATTCATTGTCTAGTTTTCACATACATATGAAGCAGTTAGTACTGTAGTCCCCAAAGTGTTATCTTTACTTTTTAATGCTTTAAAAAGGTACTTTGCAGCACATATGCCAAATGTAATATGTTGCTATTTCATTTCTTGACTACTGCTTCCACAGGCATTGATTATGGACCCAAGTAAAATGAAAACCACTCTCAACTTCATTCTTTTCTGCATTTATCATGATGTTGCTTATTGGTTGAGTTGTGAAGGGTTTTGCTTTCTTGTTTCTAAGGAGCATATTGTGCTCTGAAAGGTGGAGGATCCATAAAGGAGAGGAAGACCTTCGATGAGATGAATTAACACCATGAATATAGCAAAGGGCTCAAGTATATTAGGGATAACAAGGATGGCATAGGAAGGGCAAAGTTCAGATCTGTTTTTCATAGAGTCGCTATGAGTTGTAATCAGCACCTAACAACAACAAAACAGGCACTCTAGTTGTACTTCTTCAAGATAGATTTGCTATTCTTTTGACTCTCCATTGCCTCTTCATTATTTTGCCAACAGTACACTTAAAGCATCAGTTCTTCATCCTATCTCCCTTATTCGTGATTCACCTTTTACATGTATATGAAGCAACTGAAAATCATTGGTTGATACATGTGTCCTTGATAGAGTGAGTCATGTGTTGTTCTGCTGTCTTGTGTCTGTTCAGTTTAAATCCACAAAGTGCATCTCAGGAGAAAGTTAATCTCTTTCTGTAGAGATTTATGTAGCCTTGGAAACCAAATGGAGAGTTTCTAGGAGTTGGAATCAACTTGATAGCAGTGGGTTTGTTATATTTTCCCTGATTAGTTTGTAAAAAATTCCTATGGCTATTCATGGAGAATACGATTAACATCCTGTAAACTCCTAAGAGAAATAAAACATCTATTCTGGAGAAAGTGAAAGAAGAGTGCTCCTTGAGGAAAGAATGGTGAAACTCCGTCTCACATACTTTGGGCATGTCAAGAGGGATCAGTCCTTGAAGAATGGCATCATCCTTGGAAAGGTAGGGGGTCAGTGCAAGAGAAAATGATGAGATAGACTGACATTATGGTATTAATTTCTACGTGACTATGGCAGGGGGTTAGTTGTGTTGGAGAGGATTTGGATGGCATAGGATAGGGCAAGGTACAGTTTCTGTGTTCATAGGCTCACTTTGAGTTGTAGTAGACTCCACAGCATATGCAGACAACATGATTAGTCTTGGTCTCTCTCCTCCAAAGATAAAAAAGATACCTACTTATTTGGCATATTTTTGGAAAAGTAGAGAGGTCAATGATGGAAAGGAAGGTGTTCAATAGATGGATTGGCACAGTGACTGCAGCAGTGGGGTTTGAGGATGGCAGAGATTGGGTATGGCACAGGATACGACAAGGTTTTAATCTGTTGTTTAGAAGTCTGCTGTAGTCGTAGCTGAATTAACAGTCTTAAGCATCCAGTCAAGTAGTTATCCAACCAAGAATAGTTACAAACAGATCTTAGGATTTCCCAACCATCTCCACACTGCATTCCCACCCTAAACGGATTATCTGCATGCTTCCTGTTATGATGATCTGTATTGAGTATCCCAATTCTCCTAGGAATTCAGCTTAGAAACTCTGGAGTCATCCTAGATTCCTAGCTTTCTGCTACCTTGTGTTTGCTTCTTTTTCAGATCCCATTACTACTCCCTAAATTTGTTTATTCTTGGAATACATTTTCTTTCTCCATGGCTGCTTTCCTCATCCAAACCATCATCATTTTTCACAAGGATTATTTCAGTAGCTTCCTAACTAATATCCCAGGTGCAATTCCTGTTCCATTCAACATCTATTTCAACGTCTCCATTAAGAAGCCAGAAAGAAGGGGAGCTCTGGTGGACTAGTGGCAAGGACCTGCAACTACAATCCCAGAGTCACACGGTTCGAATCCACCAGATGCTCTGCCGGGAAAGGAGGGACAATCTCCTCCTGTACCAGTCAGATCTGATTTTGACGGTACACTCACACAAAAATTTAAAAAAAAAGCCAGAAAGATCCTTTTTAAACACATCAGATTGTGACTTTCTTCTGCTCTTTCATCTTTTGAGGCACTACCTCTCTATTTTACTTAGGAAAAAGTCAATTAATGTCCTTTCACAGCTTATGATGCCCTGTCTCAATCTAGGCCCAGCACCTCTTTGATCTTTTCCTTTTTAAATTTTCTCTCAATATCCCGTGCACATACTTCTTTCTGTTTCTCAAATATAGCAAATATATCCCTTATTTGAGGGTGCTCTTGTGGCTGAGTGCGAAGGGTTGTGCTGCCAGCCTGAAGGCATGAGGCTCAAATCCACAGCTGTCCCGTGGAGTAAGATGGACAATCACCTCCCATGCAATTTACTGCCTCTGAAAACCCAGAGGAGTCAGTTATGAGTCAGTTGAGGCTCAACAGGACCTAAGAACAACAGCCCCTTATTTAGTGCCTTTGTAATTGCTGCTTCCTCTTCCTAACTGCTCTTTCTCCAGTCATCTGAAGGGTCTGTGTCTTCTCTTCATTCCTTTTCTGCTCATGTGTAACTTTACCACAGCAGCCATCTTTAAAACTCTGTAAGATCGTAACTTGCTCCTGCACTGCCTTTTATCTTGTCTGTTTTGTTGTGGTAACTCTTACTTTTACCTGGCTTACTATCCCTCTCTTAGGTTTTATTATTCTTCATGAATTACAGTAAAATTTTTATGAGACGAAAGCCTTGTTCATTGAGAATGTAAGCACTCAATGAGCATTGGTGAATGAATGCCTCCTCACCACTTGTTAGTCTTAAAGGATCTGAAAGAAGTCTTTAAACTTGAGCCTAATTAGTATGCTGCACCTGTAAAATGCTCCTTTTCTAGGGAAGCAAAGAGAACTACAGATTCTCAAGTGAATGGATAGAATCCTCTGTAGAGACATAATGTGGAGGACTTTTGTTCTTGTCTTATTGAAGATTTAACTCTAAATTTTTTTTATAAGAAGATGTAAAAGTGCCACAAAGTGGAAAGATTCTCAAATTTATCTATGAAGTAAATATTAAGAAGTAAAAACATACACTTTTAAAAAACAGACTAATCATTTTAATCAAGATATATTAAGTTATTCTTGGAAAAATTTTAAGTGGCTTTTTATTCTGAGCAATATTATAATTACTATACAATATATTTTTAATGTTCACTAATATTTTCTATGTCAATTTTTTCTATTGGTATTACAAGTGAAACTTTATTTAATATTTTAATATTGACACAGCTATCATACTATTCAATATAGTATATATAATCTAAATTTTAAATCATAAATGTCTATCCAAATTTAAATCATAAATGTCTATCTAAATTTTAAATCATAAATGTTAGAGAAAATTTTCTTGAGATTCTTTGATTCCTAAATTGAACTTGAGATTTTTAAAACTTGATGACATCAACATCCCTGCAAGGTAGTACTGAGATTTGTTTTCTCTCAATTTCAGAGATGATTAGAGCGTTCTATCTTCTATAGATTAGGCACTTGGAAACATCAGAACAGTTTTTAAAAATGTTTCTTTATGACACTTTCATACATTTTTCCATCTCTACATATAAAATGATTATTTTTCACATATGTCTTTTAATAGGCACTTAAATAAAAATATCACTGAATATGAAAAACCAGCACACTTTGACATATATAGAATATAATTATAAAAAATCAGATGCTTAAAATAAGTTTTAATTATATTTCATTATTTATCAAAGTATAAAGCAGAAATCTTTTTTCCCCTCTGAATTAAAAATGGAGATTGTTGGGAAAATTTTTCCATCTGTTTTGAAAGGAAAGTGCTCACCAGGATTTTATTACGTTCCCCCTTGTAAATAAGTTTTCCCTTGGCTTCTGAGCCACCACTCTTTCTAGCATGCCACCTAGCTTCATAGGCAGATCTTTCCTGTCCATTTCCTTTGCTTGATTCTCTTCTCCAACCTCTGAATGGTGGAATGTCATAGTGCTCAGACGTTTGAACACTTTTCTATTTATTCATTGGAGAGGTTCATGATGAGTTATGCCCTTCACTCAAAGGCTGAGATTCTCCAGTAGTTCAAATCCAACATCAGCGTTATGGGAAAAGGTGTGCAACCTCTCCCATGCAATTGACAGCCTTGGACACCCGAGGAGGGTCAGCTATGAATCTGAACCCGCTCGATGCAAAAGTACATATAAATCAAAATTTATCAGAGAGAAATACGGTTATCTTCTTATTCTAATCATAAGAATTGAAGGAAGAAATCTTTTCATGAGTAAGTATTATTTAATACACTCACTCTTAATGACCAAATTACTTTGGGTACCTCTTACAATAATCTTGCATTGCAAGTAGTTAGATTTCAGTACTTCAGAATACATGTAATAATACAATCGAGAGTTAATTTGTTGTTATCATTATTATACAGTCCTGAAAACCACCAGTTTCCCGCGAAACCATTGAGAGAGTCCCAGAGCCACCTTCTCACCGATTCTCAGTCGTGGACAGAGAGCAGCACGAACCCAGGAAAGAGCAAAGCTGGTAAGGGTGTGCTTGTTTTCAAAAGATTTTAAAAGGTGTGATGAGTGATTGAAACTATTTGATTCTATCTCCAGAGATTCCCCCCCCTTTCCTTTTGAGTTAAGACTCCTATTTAAAGTTAGAATTATTTTTGATGAACTTTTGTGAAATACTTTAACTAATATGTTCTATCAGTATAGTGTCATGGTATTGGGTTGACCAGCATCCCCAGGAACTCATGTCCACACCAAATCTCAGAATGAGAACTCATGTGGGAATAGTGTCTTTGCAGGTGGAATTAGTTAAGATGATGTTTGTGCTGGGTAAGGATGGGCCTCAATCAAATGACAGTAGTGCTCTTACAAGAAAAGAGTGCACATAGTGACACAAACAGAAAGGACCATGTGAAAATGGAGGCAGAGATGGAATTAAGCAGCTACAAAACAAAGACCACCATTGATTGTTGTCAGCCACCGGAAGCTAGGAAGAGGCAAGAAGAGTTTTCCTAAAGCCCACAAGAAAGCTTACCTGTGCCAACACCTGATTTCAGACTTCCAGCTTCCAGGAATGGTGTTTTAAACTACTCAGTTTGTAGTTACTTTTTTTTGTATCAGACCTAGGAAACCAATAAAATTCATCTTATGAAAGATGGACCTTTTTCCCCCAGCATGAAAACATGAAATCTTTATCACAGTACATGAAATAATAGAAAACTCAGAAATAAGTATGAAAAATAAGAAGATGCAGTCTTCTCTGACAAAGGGTTGAAAAATATGTGCTGAAGAGGGTTTGAAATGATAATTTTTTTTAACCTCAGTTAAGATTTATTTAAAATGTCTAATTAAAGTGGTTGCATAATTTTGGACATATGTTTGGCCACCTGTGATTTCTTCATATCCTAGTCATGTTAAGTAATTTTTATTACTGCAGTTAACATGGCTTATTGACAAAGAACCAGAAATATGTTCAAGTGAAACAGAGATGATTTCAAATCCCAACTTGGAACCTTACTTGCCAAATTACTTACACATTTTTTTTCTTTTTGGTCTTAGCTTCCTGACCTTTAAAATACTTTATATTTCTTAAGGTTAGAGCAAACAAAAATAATCTAATCATGCATGCAGGGGTGTGTGAGTTATGTGTGGGTTCCTGTAAAAACATACATCTGTGATAAGACACTCTTTGTCAGAGATTCTCCCCATTGACTGGACCAATTCTTCAAAATTTTCCCATTAATTTATCTTCATATCCTATTACAGGGCTGCCTTACTTCTGTGCAGTTCATTTTATTAGTATTTGCTGATTTATTTGAAATATCTTTCAGATTTAGTGGTAGAAGGAACAAATATTTGTCCTAAGTAGAAATTTGAAAACCATTATTCAGTTACAATCAGTCATAGTCTTCTGACATACAAGCTTCCTTTAAAAAGTCTTTTTCTTAGGGAACATATATACCCTCTAATCTCCATCAATTATATATTTATAATTTTGTTTCTTTTCCCTTTTGACTTGCCTTTCCACTTTCCAACCGGCAGAAAATATTAGAGGTTAACTAAACAAAAATTGATGAAACCTATTTGTCCTTCCTGCATAAGAATCAGATTGATTCCATCTCTGGAAAGAATATCGAAGAAGCTCAATATCAGCAGTCAAAACCAGGCCAGGTGCTAACTATGGAGCAGACCATCAATTACTCAGAAGCAAGTTCAAATGGAGGCTGAAGAAATTAAAACAAGTCCATGAGTTGAAAATTTGATCTTGACTCTATCTCACTTGAATTTATAAATCATCTTAAGAATAATAGGTTTGAAGCATAGAACACCAGTAATTGAACCAGATGAGTTGTAGGATGAAAAAGACCATTACAAATTCAGAGAAAGGGCTGGTCTGAGTGCAGTGGAGGCCACAACTAATTGATCACAGTCAGTTACAAATTCAGAGAAAGAAAAACCAAAATGAATGTCAAAAAAGACGGAAAATTTCACTAGAGCCAAAACAAAGAAGAAGAAACAGAGAAGCCAAAACAAAGGGAAGAGATGGTAAAGTAAAAGTGCTGAACAGAAGATTTCAAGAGCAGCTTGAAAAGACAAAGCAAAGTATTATAACAGAAAGTGCAGAGAGCTGAAATTGGGGAGTAAAAAGAGAAGAGCTCACTCTATTTCACAAGCAAAAAAACTGAAAAATATTTCAAGTCTTGATTTGCAATATTGAGAAATGATATGGACAAAATCTTGAATGCTCTAGAAATCATCAAAAGAAGATGGAATGAATACACAGAATCATTGCATCAAAAGGAATAAGTGACACAGAAATATTTCAGAAAGTACCATATGATTAAGAGCCAATGGTAATTAAGGACAAAGTTCAAGCTATACTGAACACTATGTCTATGCTAGGAAATTTGGAGGACAGCTGTCTGGCCAACTGACTGGAATAGATCCATACCTGTTCCCATTTCCAAAAAAGGTGAACCAACAAAATCAGGAAATTATCAAATGATACCATTACTAACCCATGCAAACAAATACTGCTGAAGATCATTAAAAAATGGCAAGAGCATTACTTTGATAGAGAACTGATAGAAGTTCAACCTGGATTTCAAGAGACCGTGGCATGAGGGATATCATTGCCCATGTCAGATGGATCCTGCCTAAAAGCAAAAAATACTAGAAGAATGCCTATTTGTGCTTTACGGACAATGTAAAGGCATTTGACAGTGTGGATCATAACAAATCATGGCTAACATTGAGAAGAATGGGAATTCCAGAACTCTTGTGTTCATGTGAGACCTATACCTAGAACAAGATGCTGTGTGTATTGGTAAAACACAAAGAAAAGGAGCACTACATGGTTTAAAATGAAGAAAGGTGTCTGTATGAAGCACAGTGTGAAAGAAAGAAAGTGTTAAACACAATATATACAAATTTTGTATGTGAACCAATATAAAATAAATAAAAAAAATAAAGTGTGCATCAGGGTTGTATTCTTTTTTGTACACCTATTCAATCTGTATGCTGAGCAAATTATTCAAGAAGCTGGATTCTGTGAAAAAGTATGTGGCATCAGGATCAGAGGAAGACTCAACTAGTAAACTATCTTATGCAGATGACACAGCATTGCTTGCTCAAAGTGAGAAGGACTTGAAGCACTTGCTGCAGAAGACAAATAATACAGCCTTCAATATGGATTGCATCCTAACATCAAGTGATAGGTAACTTTATGATAGATGGAGGAAAGATTATAATCAATACACTTGCTACCAAGCATTCAGGAGTACAGGATATGTATTGCACTGGGAAAGTCTCCAAATTATTGAGGACGAATGATGTTGGTTTGAGAACTAAGCTGCACCTGATTCAGGCCATGGTCTTTTCAATCTCTTGGTGTACATCTGAGAGTTAGTAATGAATAAGGATGACAGAAGATAGACTGTCAAAAGAAGAGATATATCTTAGAGAAGATGCAGCCTGAGTGTTCCTTGGAGGCAAAGATGATAAAACTTCATCTCACATACTTTGGACATATTACTAGGAAAGGCTATTCCTTGGAAAGGTAGAGCATTGGAAAAAGAAAGGAAGAGCTTCAAATGGATTGATACAGGGCAGCAATGGGCTCAAATATGTCAGCAGTTGTGAGGATGGCACAGGATAGGACAAGGGTTTATATCAGTTGTTTATAGGGATATTGTGGGTCAAATTTGACTTGACAGCACATAACAACAATAGCATTTTCCCTTTGAGTTCCTGAGTTTCCTTAGATGCAAAGACATGATCTAAGTTGGAGGTCAATTTTTAGGGTGAAGACAACTACTTTTATTCTAGAAGGGATTCATGTTTCATCTCGTCATCCTACATTAAAATAGAAGTGGATGTGGTGTATTATGTGCTATTGATTATTTAGCAGATTAATTTCTCTGTTTATTTGATAGAGCTCTAGTGGCCTAGTGGTAAGAATCTTCCCTGTAATCTTGAAGGCACACTGTTCAAAACCGCCAGCTGTCTGTGGGTGAAGGATGGACAATTTCCTCCCATGTAATAACTGCCTCTGAAAACCTGGGGAGGGTCAGGTGTGGGTCGGTTCTGACTCGATGACACACAACAACAATTTGATAAATAAGTTGAAAAACTGTGTAGAGAAAGCCTAGAAGGGTAAACTTGAGAGGGATGAGATGAGCTAGGAATCAAAGATGAATTTCACTAAAATGAGGCAAGCAATTGAAGAATTAGGAAACCATGAATATGATGATGTGAAAAGTGTGAGGATGGGTATCCTTCATTCTGGTTGAAAGAGACAAGCTGAAACTGTGTGTGTCCACTTGACCATGGAATTTTTGCCCCTTACCCCCGTTATTATGGTGAGCTTGTGTTGCAAATATTTGCTTAAACTGCTGTGGTGCTGGAGAAGAGTACTGAATGTACCATGGACTGCCAGGAAAACAAACAGATTCATCTTGGAGAGGATTAAACCAAGCTACTCCTTGGAGGCAAGGATTCTGGGGCTTCGTCTGACATACTTTGGACATATTGCCAGGAGGGACGTGTCCTTGGAGAGGGACATCATGCTTGGGAGGGTGGAGGGACAGCGCAGGAGGGAAGACCCTCTATGAGATGGATTGATTCGGTGACTGGGGTAATCGGGATGGGTGTGTCAGAGGCAGTGCGGCTGGCGCAGGACAGAGCAGGGTTTAGGGCTGTTGTGCATAGGGTCGCTATGAGTCGCCAGCGATTCGACGGCACATAACAACAACAACAAGCTGTGATGTTAATCATCTGCACATGAGGCATTCATGTCTCTAGAGTCAGTTGAAAATCATATGCAGACTTTGAACTGTCAGCACTCTTACTCCCATGTTCAAAGGTCAACTGTTTCTTAATCCCTAACTTTGTCAATATCTCTATTTTTTTTAATTCATTTGCCTTTTTTCCCTTCTATCTCATATTTTTACTGGTTTGCATATAGTCATTCATACAAATAAAGTATATGTATGCATATTGTGTTTTATATAATCTTTCATTTACATTGTGCTTCTTTCATGCATATTATGCTGTATACGATCATTCACATTCCTATTCATATACACTGATCCATGCCTGTTATTAACCCAGCCTTTGAAGTTCCCATTGAATCTTTTCTAACCTCTGCTATCCTAGTGATTTCTCTCCTTCCCCCCTCTTCTTTTTCTGCTTTTTCCTTTGTCCTACCCTTTTGAACATTTATACACATCTTACACAGTTAACCTTCTGTTTTCACAATAATAGTCTCCCGCAGTACTTGTTCTTATAAGATTGTGTTAGTTCACTCAGCATAATGCTTTCTTGTTAATGCTGCGTAGTATTCCATTGTGTGAATGTACCACAATTTCTCAATCTGTTTGTTGATGGACATTTGGGATGATTCTGTTTTCTTGCTATTGCCAATAATCCGGCTATGAACAAAAGTGTACATATCTTCATTTGTGTCTCAATTTTAATTTCCTTGAGGTATATTCCTAGCAGTGGAATAGCTGGGTTATAAGAGATTCGGCTTTTTTGAAGAAATGCCAAACTGCCTTCCAGAATGGTTGTACCATTTTACAACCCACCAGCAGTACATGAGAGTTTCAATCTTTCTACATCCTCTCCAACACTTACTGCTTGCTGTCCTGTTAAACTTTGCTACTGCTACAGGGGTGGATGGTATATCTTATTGTTGTTTTGATTTGTATCTTTCTTATTGGCAGTAATTTTGATCCTTTCTTCGTGTGTTTGTTTGCCATCTGCATGTCTGGCTTTGTGAAAAGTCTTTTCATGTCTTTTGTCCATTTTGTTATTGGGTTATCAATCCTTTTCTTATGGAGGCCCTATAGTGTTCCATAAACTTTTGTTATGAGGCCCTTGTCTGAAATGACATTGTCAAATTTTTCTCCTAGTCTGTACGTTTTCTATGTACATTAGCTCTGAACCGTGCTCTATCCTGAGCCAATCTCAATGTCTCCAACAGACCTAATCACATGTCTCTAATCACCAAGTCAATCTATCTCATCCTGGGTCTTCCCCTCCCGTGCTGTCCTTTCACCCTTCTAAGCATGATGTCCTTCTCCAAGGATAGGTCCCTCCTCACCATGTGTCCAAAGTACTGTGAGATGAAGCTTCAAATCCTTGCCTCCAGGAGCAACTTGGTTTAATCCTCTCCAGGATAGACCTATTATTTGTTCTTCTGGCAGTCTACAGTATGTTCAACACTTCTCTCTAGCACCACAACAGAAAGACATCAATCCATCTTCTATCATCTTTTGTCTCTCTAAAGTTAGGCTTTATTACCAAGATTTCATCTTGTGGTTGGCTATGGTAAATTATATTGCTTTCTTAGTTTCCTTCTCCATGTTTTGTTGCTGTTGAGAAATTCCATTAATTTCCATTAATTGTTCATCTTGTATCCTGGCATTCCATTACATTGGTTTATTAGATCAGCTGCTGTGTGGGTGAAAGATGGGCAGTCTCCTCCCATGCGATTAACTGTCTCTGAAAACCTGCTGGAGGGTCAGCTTCATCTTGATGCTGTTCAGCAACAACTAGGTCTAATAGGGTTTTTGTTAAGTTGTTGGTGTTTTGTGTTTACACTGTCATATCATGCATATAGTGACAGTTTTACCACTTTTTGCCAATTTGGATTCTTCTTACTTCCTTTCCTTGTCGTAATTCCCTAGCAAGTACTTTCAATACAATATTGAATAGGCTTGGTGCTAGAGGTCAGACTTGTCTGGTCCCTGTTTGCAAGAACAGCTTTCTCCATAGAGAAAAATTTTCCCTGTTTGAGGAAATTTCCTTCTATTTCTATTTTGTTGAGTGCTTTAATCATGAAGGGGTATTGGATTTTGTCAAAGGTTTTGTGTCTTGATAGGATAATGTAGTTCTTGTTATTTGCTGTTAATGTGATTAATGACATTAATTCTTTTTCTCATGTTGAACCATCTTTGCATCCTTGTTATGAATCACACTTGATCATCATGAATTATTTTTTAATGTACTGTTGAATTCTATTGGTTATGATGTTTGCATCTATATTCATGAAAGATATTGGTCTATTAGGATTATGCTTGCTTCATAGAATGCTGCTTCTTTTTCTATATTTTTTTAAAAAATAATGTTGAGTATAGAATTGGTGATAGTTCATCTCTGAATGTTTAAATAGAATTTACCCGTGAAGGTATCGTATCTAGGCCAGGACTTTGGCAGAGGAAGAAATCTTTTTATGACTCTTTCATTTTCTTTTTTTGTGATGTGGCTGTTCCAATGTTCTACCACTGTCAGTCTGAGCAGGATGTGAGTTCCTAGGAATTTGTCTATTTTCTCTAGACTTTCAAATTTATCAGAGACTAGCTCTCCTTAATATTTTGTTATGACCAATTTAATTTCAGGTGGTTCTATTGACCCTTAAAAAAACAGCTTCTGAAGTGTACTCGGGGTGGAGGGTGGGGGGAAGGGACGTGGGAATTGTATACTAATGAAGGAATTTTTTTTCTCTCTTCGGAGGGGGAAGCGAGCTGGTGGGGAGCGGTGGGAAGGGAGAAAATTGCGGCAATGAATGAATGGAAATCCAAAACCTCTGTAAAAAAAAAAAAATAATAAATAATTATAAAAAAAACCAACCAGTTTCTGGTCCTGTTGATGTTTTCAGTTTTCTATCCTGCTGATTTCAGTCCTTATAATTTCCTTTCTTCTGAAGGCTGTGGGTTTAGCTTGTTATTTTCCTGCTTTCTGGAGATGTTAAGTCACATATTTTGCTCCATTCTTTTTTATGTGTTTGCCTATTGCTTTGTATAGCCCTCAAAGTGCTGCCTTAGTTACATCCTAGAGGTTTTGATATGTTGTATTTTTGTTTTTATTTGATTTTAAGAACTTTTTATTTCACTTCCAACCCAATATTTCTCAAGCAGGATGTTATTTCCTTTCCACATGGGTGTTCCCCCCACCCCTTTATAGTATTGTTGTTAATTTCCAGTTTTATGACATTATATCCTGAGAAGATAACTTTATTATTTCAATGCTTTTTATTTCATTGAGGCTTGCTTTGTATCCTAATATATTATTAATTCTGGAGAATGTACTATGTGCACTGGACAAGAAAGCAAATTGAATTTTACTTGAAGTAACCGGAATATGTCTAGAAGTTCAAGTTGACTAATTGTATAGATTAGTTTTTCTGTATCATTGTTTAGTTTCTTTCAAGTTTACCTTTGGTGAGAATGGTGTGTTAAAGTCTCCCTTCTTCTATGGTGGTACTATTTCTTCAAATCTTTTAACCATTTTGCCTGTCTATTATGTGGTGTATTGAAGTTAACAAGGTTACGTGTTCTTGATCTTTTGTGCCTTTAATTGTTATATAATGCCGTTCCTCATCTTTTATGATAATTTTCCATCCTTAAATCTATTTTGTCAGAGATTAGTATTACCACTCCTGCTTTCTTGTAGATAGATGCCTTTGCTTGGTATTATTTCTTTTTTAACTCTTAGACTAAAAATCACTGTCTTTTTCCTTGTTTCTTAGATGTGCCTTTGATAGGCAACAAATTGCTTTGCTTTCTTTTTAAATCCATTCTGTTACTCTTTTTCTCTTAATTGGTGGGTTTAAGCCATTCATAGTAAGTGTGAATTGACAGGCTAGGTTTTATCTCTTCCGTTTTGCTGTGTTTCCATTTATTTTTGCTCATCATGAAAGCCTTCCCTTACTATTTCTTATAGTGTTGGATTTGTTTTCACAAATTCTTTAAGTTCCTGCTTTTCTGCAAATGATCTTATTGCTCCTTCATATTTGATGGACAACTTTGCTGGGGACAGGATCCTTGGCTGGCAATTATTTCCTTTAAGCATTTTGTATATGTCTTTCCATTGTCTTTTTACTCTCAGGGTTTATGCTGAGAAGTCAGAGCTTAATCAATTTAGTTCTTCTTTTTAGGTGACTATTTTTCTTGTGCTGCTTTTATTATTTTATTTTGGAGAATTTAACGCTGATATATCCTGATATTTTTCTTTTGGAGTCTAGTATCTCTGAGCTCTGTGAACTTCTTGAATGTGGATTTCTTCAGTTTTCAAGATACCTTGTAGGTTTTCTTCTTTTACCTGTATCAGATTTTCTCTCTGCTTCCTCAACCCTCACTTCACTCCCATTCTGAAATTCTAATCACATGTATGTTGTTCCTTTTGATGTTATCCCACTTGATTCTAATGTTTTCTTAATTTCCCTTCCATCTTCTTTCTGGCTTTTCTTCTAGTAATTTGCTGTTGAGGTTCTTGCCTTCTGGCTGATTCTCTGTTTCACCTATGCTTTTTAGTCCCTCAAGCATGTTGAAAAAATTCTGCCCTTTAAGACTTCATATTCTGAATTACATTTTCATGCATTTCTGTTGTTCTGGTAAATTGTTTATGAGTTGGACTTGATGGTACCTAACAAGTACTGTGTTGGCTGTAGCATCTTCGTCTTAGGATGACTTTTTAAATTCTTGTACCTCTTTATTTATGGTTTCAATTCTTTCTTCAGTAATTTGTAACTTCAATAGTTGTTCATTAATGAAATCCACATTGATATCTCTCTCCCTCTCCATCTCTGGGGTATTCATTACAATCTGGTCTGCTTTTTTAGGAGAAAGCTTATTTTGACTCTTCATTATGTTTGAACATACTTGCTGCTTTCTTGACATTATGGGATGCTCTTGGTATGTGTGAAGCAGTTTCTGTTGTGACTGCCTAAGTTGTTGACAGTCCTTATCTTTATGATGCTATTGACATGTCACAGACTTTATGTGTTGCCCCCAGTTCAGTTTCCCAGTCAATCTTCCCTGCTGATCATCTATGGGCAGCTCTCTTTCTGGTTTCCTGTGGTAAGCTTCTCATCTAGTTGTCCTTTAATGGGCAGGGACATCACTTCTTTGTCCTGTGTTTTAGTTTAATGGGAGTGAACAGTTTCCTCCAGGGGTAGAGAACATCCCAGGGGTACTACCCAGGGAAGTGGTACTGCCCTCAACAGTGTAGTCTCCAAGTCTCAGTCAGTGCTAATGTCCAACCTGCATACCTGTCTCCTCTCCTGTAGCTGGTTGGGAGGGAGATGATCCTGTCAGAGCAGACAAAGCCCATGAAAGTCACAAGGTCCTAATAGATCAGTCCCCAAGTCTTAGTTGGTACTAATGGTCAACCCATGTACCTAATTCCTCTCTCTCTTTTTTAAAGTGTTTTGTGACAATGGCTGTGAGTGGCACTTCATTTGTGGGTATCTTTGTATTTTTACATAACTGTATCATAAACATCTCATAGTATCTACTTTAGAAGTATTTTGAGGAAAGTGTATTTGGTAAAACAAATCTCTGCCTACCTATTAAACAACAACAAATACTAATTTATGTTCTTTAGGTATGAGCAATCCTGCATTAACCATGGAAAATGAAACTTAACTCTTCAAGCAAAATGAATTCATACTTTATGAAAGTAAGATACAGTTTACCTTGGTGGTTAAGCTTTATATTTCTTAATAGTTTCTAATTTTTCTTAGTGTAAATTATTTGAACAAACACCGTCTCAGAGTAACTGAGCTATGTCTTAGCTGGCCCACAGTTTCACATCAGTCATGCTGGAGCCTCTAATTAGGAGGCAGCTTCAGTATTCACTAGTACATATGTTACTTTGATAAATTACAGAACAAAATTGGTGAGCACAGCTCATTTTCTAGCAGTGCATTAGATGGCAGGGAGTGGCCCTTTCAAAATGTTGAACTCTATATAGAGTTTTATATTGTCATTTTATCAGATGACGCAACTATTTCCCCCCTATTTGACAAGATAATGATCATACATTTGACTATACATTAGCAGAATTTCACTGAATCTAAGTACAAAAATCTCTGTAATTTCATATTTTAGTCATGTTAGGATGCCATAGCATATGCTATTCTTTAAATGCTCAAAAATCACAACTCAAAATGCTATATAGGTGTTCTAAACCATTTTTAAAATTTTTTTATTATTCAGTTTGAATGTAAGTTTATAGAGACTTTGCATTTCCATTCATTCATTCATTGTTGCACTTTTCTCCCTGTCCAACCTCCTCCCCAGTTCACTCTTCTTCTTTAAAAGTAAAAGAAAAATTCTTTCATTGTTGTAAACTCCCTCCCTCCAAGTCCACTCCGCTATTCAGCCTTTGTTTTGGACTCCTGTCATGACATATATATCATATATCCCTTTTAAACAGTTCTCTCCCTCATCTGACCAAACCATCCTAAGACCACTATTGTTAGTAGTTTAAAAAATTTCTCTCCACCATAATATATTTATAAACTTTTCTCAACTAAAAATATAATAACAAGCTCCTCTGGAAGAATAAGCAAAGACGCTCTCTGTCTCTCTCTCTCTCATAC